>NC_079168.1:46542932-46560432 GCF_947568905.1 Ostrea edulis | reverse complement strand
TTAAATTTGTTGGTAGGCCTAGATCTAATATGTTGGTCAACTTTTCTGAAAAGTGATAATTGTTATAACTTGTTATCTCTGTAATAAATATATAAATAAAACAAGTTTTTTTTCTTTTAATTGTGGTTTTTAAGGTATTGACTTAAGAATTATCAATGTTCTTAACACAAAAAAGGAATTATCAATGTTCTCAACACAAAAAGGATCTGATGATTATGAACTCAGACACTTGTAACACAAAAAAACTACTAGTAGCATGATTTCATTAGCCAATGAACACACAAAAACGGTAAAAAAAAATGTCGATAAAAAATCTCCAGTTATCAGACCAAAACTCCAGCTGAAAATTTTCAAATCTCCAGTTGTGGCATGACAGTTCTGTCACAGGTCTGTGTTAATAAATTGAAATTAAAATGTACAATATGTTTCTACTTCTTGCTATAAATAACCCCAAAATTTCCAGAGATAATTTTAGAAAGAAATTGTCAGCTAATTAATTCCAGCACACTTATTCAGTACAGTAATGTCACTAAGTATTTGGTGGGGTGAAATGGAAAATCGAGCTACTGAGCCATGTTCTGTCACTGTTTGAGATAAAAGAAAATTAATGCAGTCATGCCATACTTGGTGTTTGTAGATTTATTGTAGAAGAGAATGATAGTAAATACATTTGCATTACAGATTTCCTGGATGGACAGATGACTGGGATTCTGAGGAGGGTATCAATTGAATTAAATTCAAACCAAATACCTTATCTTAGTATTATACAGACGTCATGACTTTATTTACAGAAACAGTTGCCTGTGCTATAACCCCCAAGTGCCATGCAGAGTTACAATTTGTGGCCCTTCACCTACAGCTGGTGACATCTCTATATATTCACATTCACTGAATCTTTTCTCTTATATTTCTTTCGAAATTGGCATTGCTTTCATCATACAATGAATACATGTTTGTTGCAAAGTAATTTGATCTGGAGTTTTTTAAAGTATCACCTGCCTGTGTAATGTGCCATTGATACAAAACATTGATCATGTGGTATTTCAAGAACAGAACTGGTGAAACTTACTAGAATTAATGCAAGGCCAGCATCAACATATATCTATAACTCTCTATCAAGGAAATTTTTTAATCATTTTCATCTCTATTCAATATATTACTTTAAAAATTGATGCTTACAATATCATTCCAGTTCATGATCTTGTCTTGATACCTGTGTATAAATTATATGAATTTGGGGTGGGGGAGGCCACAAGTTTGGGGCCTGTGCTAGCATTGTACATTTTGTTTGCTCTTTATAACTGACATTGAACATTCAGAAATCCCACTAGTTTGCTTTGTGTAATTGTATCTTACTTGAAAGAATCCCTTCAGTGCTTGTAGGATTTCAGAAAAACTTGGTCTGGAATCGGGACTAGTTGTCCAGCATTCACACATCAAATCATATCTACAACATGTCAGAAGATCAATCGTGAAACCACTTTTGAGTGTAAAAAGCTTTGAAATTATAGGAATTTAACTGCCTACTATTCAACTGAGCATAATCAAATGCAAAAACATTGTGAACATGTTATAACATGTTTTAAGATGAATGAGAAAAATCTAGAAAACATTTTTAATAGTGTACAGGAAAGAAACATCAAAGAGATATTGTAGAATACTGGTCATACACTTATATTGAAATATCTCAGTAAATATAGTCTGCTGAACTTATACATATATGTAATGAGTTGTTTTCATAGCAGGCATATTGAAATAATCCACATCAGTCTACAACCTGGTAACCAGAGGCCCACAGGCCTTATAGGTCACCTGAGTATTAGTTTAAAAGTATCACTACAGTCCCTAGCTCTTAAAATACAAATCCCCCCCCCCCCCCCCCCCCCCCCCCCCCGAGGAAAGACTTCACATACATAATATATGTTATATTAACACTATATGACTATTTTGGACCTGCCCTAGAGTCCGAACATTGGGATTGTAATATTCACAATTTTGGTAAATGCCTTTGTTTTTCTTAAATATGCATTCTGTTTTTATACAGTATCAGCAAAATTAAATAAGTCTTTCAAATGATAAAGACAATAACCACTATAATAATTCTGGTCCCACCCTGAAACCAAAACCCCCTACCCCTGGAATATTTTAGTAAAGAACTACTTGCTCCTTCTATATATCCATTAGTTTTAATTCAGTATCAATAGCATTGAAGATGTCATTCAAATGTTTATTTATTTACATAAATACTGTATGCCAAGTTTGACCCTGCCCTGGAGTCAAAACCTCTACCCTAGGGATCTTGAAATTTACAATTTTGATAAGGTCTTCCTGCTCTATTTGACTATGCATTTAGTGTTGTAGAAAAGATGTTTAAAAATTGGTCAATTTTTGCCTTGCCCCCAAGACTCCAAGGGTGCGGGAGTCCTGCACGAGGACGATCGATAACCAACTGCAATAGGTCACTTGAGTTTATTCAGCTGACCTAAAAATCACCGATAGTTTTATTCAAAAATCTTGTTCAACAGATGAATGTTTCATCTAGGTGATTTTGTAAAAAATCATTAGTACCTGTAATATCATGGATTAATTTGAATCAATAATATGCCCCCAAACAGGGGGTATATTGGTTTGTACATGTCGGTTGGTATGTCAGATAGTAGATCAAGTGTTGTCCACTCAATATCTCAAAAACCCTATGCTTGGCAGACATCAAACTTGGTATACTAGTTCTATAATGAAGTAGATGACCCCTGTTAATTTTTAGGTCACATGGTCAAATTACTCTAGAAATAGGAAAATACTGTCTGCTCTATATCTTCCAAAATTGTTTGCTTGACAGACATCAAACTTGGTACTATCCTATTGATTTTCAGGTCACAAGGTCATAAGTCAAACTACTCTAGAAGATTCTGCCTAATCATGGTCGTATACCATCTTTCTTCACCTTGTGACTTTGACCTCAAATTTTAAAACTTTAACCTTGCTCATAACTTTTGAATGGCGACTGATAGAGCTCTCATATTTCATATGTGCATTTCTTGTGACAAAAACTTTTTTTGGTACCAAAGTTTTTGACCTTGTCATGTTTCTTTGTTGCCACAGAGGGCATAGTGTTTCACAATCACATCCTGTTTTAGCTTTTTTTGCTAGCAATTTATCCAAGATAACATTGACCTGTGACACTTTTTCTCATTAAAAATCTATGAATAGAGACATTAAACATACTTACAATGGCCTGGGACATTTTTCTGGAGGTTCCAGCCTCCCTCCATTAGTCACATACTGCATGACATCATGGTTTGTTCTGCCTGGGTAGGGCATATAACCCATAGAAAAGATCTCCCAAAGCAGGACACCATAAGACCTACAACAGAAATCATGTACAGAATGTGTTTATTGATAATCAATCACAGTAAAAAACATTACAAGCATCAGGTAGTGGAGCATTCCAAAACTACAGGGCACAATGAGCAAATGACTTTGTATCAGTATTGCAACCCACTGTCTGGACATAAGCAGCTGTGTGACTAGTATGAGCTTGTGACACAAAGTGAGATGTAAAGATAAAAGACTGATGGACAGAAAGATATGGCAATTCCTATATATCATCCAAACTTAGTATGCAGGACCTATAACAATGCAGAAATCTGTCCACTAGATGTTAAGGAGTAAATAAAATTTTCAGTGCATGAGACATATAGTTCCACCCTGCTCACTATAACCTTGCACTTAGTTTGTCTGCTAACTGTTCTTGGGCACTGCAGATTATATAAAATACGTTTTCTCTATATGATCAATTTCGCTCGCCCTGGCACCTGAACTCACGGATCACAGTAGGTCACCAAAGTGACTCCACAGTAAGGTGTTTCAGAGAATGGAATAGACATATTAGAAAAGTGATGGTATATGACTTGCTTATAATTGTGGCACTGATGTGGTGTATTTCCATTGATGATTTACATAACAATAACTCTCAATACTTGCCTTTCATTTGAATAGATGTGACTACAAACTATACAATAAATTTAGCTTCTACAAGTTATTGTATGGTAACAAAGGGATGTGGAAATCACGTACAATAAATTTAAATTTAAGCTTTAAAATTATGGTATGATAAAGAATCAAATTAAAACACATTTAATTTTTCATTTAATACGGTACATGCTTATACAAACTGAAGAATGTTAACAACAAAATATCACCAAGCATGTAAATGTTTCCTTTTTTAATAGTGAAAAGTGATGTCAGTTTTTAAAGTCTCTAAATGGGTATCCATTTGGTCTGGATTTATAAGTGGGTCAATGGCAAATCTCTCCAAAATAACCTAACAAATTACAACTGACTTATAGGTGGACTGACTTATAGGTGAGTATATATATGGTAGCTGAAGACCAGAAAGAAATCAGTTTCCATATTATCCATGTTTCACTTGAATACAAGTTATAGGGTACAATAAATTCCTTTGATCTTGATTTTTATCAATATTCATGACGTAACAAAAGTTGCAGAAGACAGTATAGCTTGCCAAGAAGTGTGACTCTCCGTACCCAATGGTTTTTAAGATGTAGCCAAAGTTAATGTTTTACAAAAGTGGGTCAAAGTCCAAAGTCACTTGGTCAAGTCTTTGTACCAAATGAAAGGCCTGGTCAGGTGGAATCAATATGTGAAAAATGCAAGCCCTGTCCTCCTGCCTTTAAAAGATATAGCCAAGGTTAAAGTTTTTAAAAAAGTAGGAATATATCCAAGGGAAAGGTCACTAGGTCAAAAGTCTTGGAACCAATTGAAAGTCCTGGTCACGAGGCATTTTTAAATAATGGGATATCAGAGATTCAAAAGTTTTCCTTTAAAGTGTGACACTGAGGTCATGAGAATAGCTTTTTCGGACAGTTGTCCAAACAAGCTAAAAAGGAAGAACAGCAAATCAGAGTAACACAGTATGCCTCTTTGATCACTGAACTCCGTGAAACCAATTAATTATCCCAATAACAGATGGATGAAGACGGACAGACATGGTAAAACCAACACACCCTAAAGTTGTTTGTTAGGGAGGATACTGGCAGAGTGTACAAAACTGTCATGGATAAAATGACCACAAATGGCCAAAACTTTCTCAAAATTGCATGACTCAATCTGAAAATATCAGATACACAAGTTTATATAGTATGCAACATTTCCACAAAATTTGGTAAAAAGTAAATGAACAGCTTTCGAGAAAATCAGATAAAAAAATGTATCTATGGATGGACAGAGAGTGAGCAGAAAACCTCTGGACCAAAACTGATCATAGATGGATGGAAAGACATGGTGATTCTAGTCTTAACATCATTAAAAATGTAGAGGTATGAAAACATAAGAACTTGACAGAAGTAGTGAAGTTGACATTACAGTAAGTATATTTCTATTCTCAACTGACCACACATCTGTTTTGGAAGTGAAGACTCCATCCAGGAAGGCCTCCGGAGGCATCCATTTTATAGGTAGCAGGGCCTTGCCTCCTTTTCTGTAGTAGTCAGACCTACAAAACAATATCTTATCACTGAAAGAATCTGTTTAGTTATATATGTTTAACACTTCAAAATTTAAAATGAAAGGAGGAAGTTTTACAAGTTGCTTTTGAATCAATTTAGAAATGTACATAGCCTTCTTGTTTTGGACAGAAGTTTTCTAAACACATATGCCCCCCATGATGCAAAATTGAAAAGGGTTATACACACACACACACACACATCATTTAATTGAGAGTAGTATCATCAATTCAAAATATTGAGCAGACAATATCTTCCTATGTCAAGAGTGGATTGACCATGTGACCTCAAAATCAATAGGGGTCATCAACTCCTGAAGATATACCAGTGTATCAAGTTTGATGTCTGTCAAGTAGAGGGTTCTCAAGATATTAAACGGACAGTGTATTCCTATGTCCAGTTTGACCCTTGACCATGTGACCACAAAATCAATGTGTCATCTTCTCCTGATGATGTACCAGTGTACCAAGTTTGATGTCTGTCAAGCAAAGGGTTCTCAAAATATTGAGTGGACAGTATATTCCTATGTCCAGTTTGACCCTTGACCATGTGACCTCAAATTCAATAGGGGTCATCTTTTCCTGAAGATGTACCAGTGTACTAAGTTCGATGTCTGTCAAGCAAAGGGTTCTCAAAATATTGAGTGGACAGTATATTCCTATGTCCAGTTTGACCCTTGACCATGTGACCATAAAATCAATATGGGTCATTTTCTTCTAAAGATATACCAGTGTACCAAGTTCGATGTCTGTCAAGCAAAGGATTCTCGAGACATTCAGTGGTCAATATATTCCTATGTCCAGTTTGACCCTTGACCATGTGACCATAAAATCAATATGGGTCATTTTCTTCTAAAGATATACCAGTGTACCAAGTTTGATGTCTGTCAAGCAAAGGGTTCTCGAGACATCCAGTGGTCAATATATTCCTATGTCCAGTTTGACCCTTGACCTCAAAATCAATAGGGGTCATCTTCTCCTGATGATGTACCAGTGTACCAAGTTTGATGTCTGTCAAGCAAAGGGTTCTCAAGATATTGAGCAGACAGTATATTCCTATGTCCAGAGTAGATTGACCTTTGACCTTAAAAACAATAGGGGTCCTCTTCCTTTCATAACCAACCCACATATGAAATATTATTACAATCAAGTGAATGGTTCTCAAGATATTGAGCGGACAACATGTGGTCTACCGACCGACAGGTGCAAACCAATATGCCCCTCTTTGAAGGGGGGGGGGGCATAATTATTGGCATCAATCAATCTTTAAGAGAGTTGCAGGTCTTTCAATCCAACACAATCTAGAGCTAAGTAAGTTACTAATTCAAACTGGTTGCACTGTCAATTACAGGGGAACCATTATGTCATTTATTCTTTGGATGACTGGAGATTTTTGAAAAATGTTCCTCTGAAGGGAAGGGGGTGTTAGGGAAAAAAAGATGTTAAAATAATATGAACTTATAACTATCAATACACACTCTGCATCAAGAAAAAATTATGATTAATATTCTACAAAATAAGCATTGAGATCGCTCTTCTAGTACCTTAAGGACATAGCGCAAGGGTCACTATGACAAGAAGTATGCGTGAAAGATTTCTTTCTTTCTTTTTTTCCACTTCCAGGGTGTAATTTTCCCCATCTTTCTTCCTTCCTTAAGGATGCATTTTTAAACTCCATCAAACTTAACTGGGTTAAAAGCCTAAGATCTGCATAATTCAATGGTATAGAATTTTTCATGTAGTATAATTAGATTTATTTAACAAACTAACCCGACGTCATAGTATGCATGGGAATTGCAGCGCATTCGCAATTTGTCACCAATTGTAAAATAGATTTGCTACGCTTGTTTTGTATTTGGTATGAAGCACAGGGGCTTCTTATCCATTTTGTTTTCAATCTATATATAAATATCTAACACGGGATGACACAATAATATGATACTGGTTGTAAACAAATCTCAAAATCACCTTAGTTCCAAGAAACAGATCGAATCTTCCTATCCAAAGGGTGTTAAACATCTCGTAATACAAGTCCAACATAGTCCAAGCCTTTCATATTTAATTTAATGAGTTTTATAAACGAAAAAAATTCAAGCTGTCTGCATTGTCGTCGATCATGCACAGGAAAAGATAACTCCTGCAATGAAACTAACATAGTCCAATCCTTTTATGTTGGATTAAATGAGTTTTATAGACTGGAGTGTTGTACACTGTATTTAAAATCAGGCTGAAATAAAATATTACCTTCCAAAGAAAAAAAATCCCGGTTTTAAATACCGTCATTTGTGTAAAAAAAATCTAGGTTTTTCTATCTAAATATAAACACTCCCGAGAGTTTCCGAAAGCTGGAAGTTAGTTTCATTGCAGGAGTTATCTTTTTCTGTGCGTGATCGACGACAACATAGACAGATTGAATTATTTTTGTTTATAAAACTCATTAAATTAGATATGAAAGGATCGGACTACGTTGGACTTGTATTACGAGATGTTTAACACCCTTTGGATAGGAAGATTCAATCTTTTTCTTGGAACTACGGTGATTTTGAGCTTTGTTTACAACTGGTATCCTATTTTCGTGTCATCCCTTGTTCCCCTGTGTATGAAGTTTAATCATTAAAAAAAAATATGAAGATAGAAAATTAAATAAATAATTTCATGAAAATAATCTATACAACACTGATTAAAGTCGATTTTGTTGAAAAGCATGATTTATCTCGAAGAAAGAGGCATAAAAGAAAAACCCAGATGAAAGATCTGATCTTCTAGGTTTTTGTAACAGGCAAGTAGAATAAGTAGGACCCCCACTTTTTTTTTAAACAATGTCCATTCTCTGTTATTTACATATTTATCCCTGGCTCCAATCAACAGCTGTTCTGTGTTCATTTCCAATGTAAATGTAATGTAAAGATGGTAAACGCGTAAACGACAACTGTTGCAATCTTATTTCTGTACTCACTGTTTATAGAAATAATTAACTTTCACATGCAATAACGACCAAAAATTTCTTAATGGAGGAAGATCTTTATGTTTTAATTATATATGCAGAATTTAAAAGTGGTTAGTGTATATGAAAATGTTTGATTTAATATAAATTTACTGATATTACATTGAAAATGAATGGATTTTGCCAAATGTCTGCTCTTTGACATGGTTTTTTGACATCGCTATCAAATATCATTTTATTACTAATTGTTTTTAGCTTTGGTCCTTGCATAAACAAAACATAAGAGATACACACAAAATATCGCAGTTGAAAAATTGTCAAATTTCTTGGCCGAATATGGCCAATAACATACTTAAGTAGCTCGAGAAGTTGAAAATGTGAAAAAGTTACAACAAAAGCAATGCCAAGAAAATTTTAATAACAAGAGGCCCATGAGCCACATCACTCACCTGAGTCACCTTGGCTCATATCTAAAGATTTTTCCTTATTATATTTGCATGTAAAACTTTAATCCCTATTATAGCCCCAACCTACTCCCGGGGACCATGATTTTTACCAACTTAAATCTGCACTACGTCAGAGAGCTTTCGTGCAAATGTAAACTTCTTTGGCCCAATGGTTCTTTCGGAGAAAATTTTTAAATATCTTTTTTTTATTTATTAGTTATGTAAAACTTTGATCCCCTATTGTGGCCCCACGTTTAACAAACTTGAATCTGCACTATGTCAGGAAGCTTTCATGTTAATCTCAGCTTTTCTGGTTCAGTGGTTCTTGAGAAGATTTTTCCTATATATCTGTATGTAAAACTTTGATCCCCTATTGTTGCCTCAACTTACTCCCAGGGGCCATGAGTTTAACAAACTTGAATCTGCACTATGTCAGGAAGCTTTCATGTAAATTTCAGCTCTTCTAGCTCAGTGGCTCTTAAGATTTTTAAATGACCCCACCCTATTTTTTGCATTTTTGTGATTATCTCCCCTTTGAAGGGGGCATGACCCTTCATTTGAACAAACTTGAAAGCCCTTCACCCAAGGATGCTTTTTGCCAAGTTTGGTTGAAATTGGTCCAATGGTTTTGGAGAAGATATCGAAAATGTAAAAAGTTTACAGATAGACAGACAGATGAAGGACAACAGGCGATCAGAAAAGCTCAGTTGAGCTTTCTGCTCAGGTGAGCTAAAAATGAAACTCCATAAAATTATTTTTGTATTCATTCAGTGTATTTAACATGAAGTTATTGGTAATTAAGATAGAGGTCGACATTCAGAAAATATATACAACATAGAGAAACAACTCTTGCTAGAAAATAGGTATTAAGTTGGCAGGCAAGCTGATAAAATTCAAAATAAGAAGGTCATTGTTAAATTCCTGAAAATTTCTTTTCAGAAAACGGGTTCCCGACTTATATGTGGGTTGATCTATATTGCAAGTATATACGGTAACACATGAATCAGTAAAGGTAAATTTAAAAAAATAAATAAATTAGGGTTTGTGGGCAAAATCCTGTACCTATAAATGTCCCTTGCCATTCCAAAATCTGCAATTTTTGCCACTCTTTCTTTGCCCTTGCATGTCAACAAACAATTTCTGGCAGCAATGTCTCTGGAAAGAAGAATTTGTTTATGTATAAAACCAATCAGAATTGCTTATACAAACACAACCACTCTAATGTTTAAGAGTAAAACCAATCAAATTGATTACAAACATAACCAGAATGGGTAAGAACACACTAATGAAATTGTTCACTTTTTGATCTGAAATTTAATGACCAACATGTCTATGGGGTTTAATGTCTTATCAAGTAAAGGGGTCTCTATATAGTTATCAATCAGACAACCAATTATCTACTAATGGACTAGCAGGATTCACCTATCAATGAGAGTCTTGGTAATACTGATGCATTGTAAAACAATTAACATTTTCCATAAAGGTTTACTGACCCACAGATGGGGTACCACTACACACAGTGGGACATGGAGATTGGTACCACTACACACAGTGGGGCATGGAGATAGGTACCACTACAGTGGGGCATGGAGATAGATACCACTACACACAGTGGGGCATAGAGATAGGTACCACTACAGTGGGGCATGGAGATAGGTACCACTACACACAGTGGGACATGGAGATAGGTACCACTACACAGTGGGGCATGGAGATAGGTACCACTACACACAGTGGGACATGGAGATAGGTACCACTACACACAGAGGGACATGGAGATAGGTACCACTACAGTGGGGCATGGAGATAGGTACCACTACACACAGTGGGACATGGAGATAGGTACCACTACAGTGGGGCATGGAGATAGGTACCACTACACAGTGGGGCATGGAGATTGGTACCACTACACAGTGGGGCATGGAGATAGGTACCACTACACACAGTGGGGCATGGAGATAGGTACCACTACAGTGGGGCATGGAGATAGATACCACTACACACAATGGGGCATGGAGATAGGTACCACTACACAGTGGGGCATGGAGATAGGTACCACTACACACAGTGGGACATGGAGATTGGTACCACTACACAGTGGGGCATGGAGATAGGTACCACTACACACAGTGGGGCATGGAGATAGGTACCACTACAGTGGGGCATGGAGATAGATACCACTACACACAATGGGGCATGGAGATAGGTACCACTACACAGTGGGGCATGGAGATAGGTACCACTACACACAGTGGGACATGGAGATAGGTACCACTACACACAGTGGGGCATGGAGATAGGTACCACTACACATAGTGGGGCATGGAGATAGGTACCACTACACACAGTGGGACATGGAGATAGGTACCACTACACACAGTGGGGCATGGAGATAGGTACCACTACACAGTGGGGCATGGAGATAGGTACCACTACACACAGTGGGGCATGGAGATAGGTACCACTACACACAGTGGGGCATGGAGATAGGTACCACTACACAGTGGGGCATGGAGATAGGTACCACTACACACAGTGGGGCATGGAGATAGGTACCACTACACACAGTGGGACATGGAGATAGGTACCACTACAGTGGGGCATGGAGATAGGTACCACTACACACAGTGGGGCATGGAGATAGGTACCACAACACACAGTGGGGCATAGAGATAGGTACCACTACACACAGTGGGACATGGAGATAGGTACCACTACACCAGGGTTCGACATTCACACTCATCACCTCATCATTTCAACCCTGAAATGATTTTTGACGCCCCGTTTGTTAACCTAGTTCGCCCAAAGGGTGATCTGGTGACGAGTTTGGATTGTGACAAAATTTGTATACATTTACAAATTCAATACAATTCAAAATAATGTGAAAAGAAATAAATCCAGTCGGTAAAACTTTGTAAGTATTTTGGTCTGGTGTGATAACGGAAGTCGTCTTTAAGAATTTCGGAGATGTCCAATTTGCAATTTATTACGCTAGAGCAAAACATCTGGTTAAAGAACATGGCTTCGATCTTGTTGAGGTAAAGAAACTGGGTTACTGACGCTTAAACAATCTGAGAAAAGATAAACTATAAAGGAAACATTAAAGAGGGGCCGTTTAAGACATCATTCACCCGGGGGCGTCCGTGACTCATTTATGAAGATGAAAGAATGCCCACGTTATCTCTTACTTTATTTGGGGCTCAACATCGTTCGGACTCTTAAGTTGTAAAACGAAATATATAACTTACCTATTCCAGACACAAGACAAAAATAATATTTTATACTTTAAAGACAGAAACAGCGGTTGAAATTTAGGTTGAAACAAAGTGAAAAATCTGAGAATGAAAACATTGTCTGGTTCGTGTTTTTCTTCTTCCAATTTTGGGTTTATTAAGGGCATACAAGAACAACAAACATATATCACATAAACTATAGAGAGGGGAAAATCTAAAAGATATTGTGCGTAAACAAGATATTCCTATTGTGTAATTAATCAAATAGGCTATGAATTGTTATTGTTCTGTTTTGTAATCCTGGTTTAAGTTCGGTGAAGAAGATTGTGACATTTTTTTAACTGTGATGTGTTGTGATGTCAGGTGTGTGTGTGTTGGGTGACACAGGCTGATGTTGGTGAAATATCTGTCTACAGTGGAGCCTCGGTAATCCCGACGCCTCACCTTCCAGACAATTTTTCTAGGGAACGAAATTTTTATACATTATTTTGCATCATTAATCCGGAAATTCATGTTCCGGATCCAGACGGTCATTTTTTTTACTACAAAACGTTAAAATGCATTGAAAATTGTACCGCTAATCCAGACGGTAATTTTACTTAGGGAAGGTCTGTGTCGAACAATTTTAGCAAGGCGTAAATTGTAAAGAAAACAAGCCAAACTGTCTAATTGAAGCAGTTACCTGTACCCTGTCAGCACCTCCCTTTAATTCGGTGGTGTGTGATGATATGTCAGTTAGATAACACATGCCGATCGAGACATTGTATTGCAAATTTTTGCACACAAGATCTGTATTGCGTGTAGTGTTGAATTTTGTATTTAAACCTTAAGTTTATAGTCTTGATCAATAGCCTAATAGTATTAATAAATTAAACACCATGCCATAATGACATGTTTTATCGAACTGTTCAAATCTAGAGAGTGTAGATTATACTTCTAGGTTCTGGATTTTATACTGTTGATTGGCATGAAATATACATGTATGTTCATGCACATGTATATATAGTAATTTTTTAATGTTTAAAATGTCACACATGTAGAATGTACCTGTCTACGATTGATTCTAGTTACGATGTTGTAGAGCTTTATTGCTTTCAAATTTTTAAGCTTTCGGTAGAAGTGAGAAAATTACCATTTTAAGGAAAATGACAATTAAATTTTGTATGTACCCGTAATGTTGGTTTCACCCGTCTTTTGTTCCGTTTTCATCGCATTATGAAAATAATAGGTGCGTGTGGCTAGATCAAAGCAGTAGTAGGTCTTAATATTACGATTTTGGTCTCCTGATATTGGCTTGGATAATTATAGAATAAGAAATATAAACTCTGGCAGATGGAATTTGGTTAAAGAATGTTGTCAACTGACATGATAAACACGAAATTCTTAAATCAACTTTGGACGATGAGGATTGTTTTAAAAGACCGCCGAACCCGTGAATTGTGACAGAGTGAATTGTGACAGATGGAAATGGCTGGCCTCTATAAGAAGTAAAAGTGTGATGAAATGTTTGAAGTGTAAATGATTATGTTAGTTACTAATGATTTATCTATTTATAGTTACATATAGTGCTTCATTATTTGTTTAAGTGCATACGGTACACAGTTTTGTATATTTATTTGTAGTGCTAATATACATGTAAGCATAGGCAAATACACTGCATGCATATATTTCAATTTTAGTGCTTTGAAATGCATGTAAATGTTAACATTATCATAATTTATTTACTAATGCAATTGGTCAAATCCAATGATAGAATGTGTATAATTCACTCCGCATCAATAAAGTAAGCATATTGCTTACTTATGTAAAGATAGAAAATATGTGATTCAGTTATCCGGATGATTTTGTTGGGAACCAAAGTGTCCGGATTAACGAGGTTCCACTGTATACGATTTCTGAGGGTTGACTGATGTAGACGGAAATCGTTCAGACGAGACGTGATGGCATATAGGACCACGCTATAGCTCATCCAAGTGAAGGAAGTATAAAAAATCTCCACCATATAAATGGTTTCTATATGTCATATAGAATTTTGAATTACATGCCGAGAAACTGAAGGAACATTTTTAGCTAGGAATTACCCACCGTCAATACTCAATCAAGCTATAGAGAAAGCCCGAAAAATCAAACGTACGGAAATAACTCCGAGAAACAACAACCCACAAGGAAATCTGTCATTCCTTTGGTGACAATATTCAACAAATTAAACCCGGACTTCCGATCCATCATCAACCAATACAAAACAATCCTTGAACAATCCCCAGATACAAAAGACCTAATCAACAGAATTATCATTGCATACAAGAGACCTCCAAATCTACAAAGCATTTTAGTTCACTCCAAATTGAACCGGACCCCGAAAACCACAGGAAGTCACCCATGTTACGAGAACTGCCACATATGCCCTTTTGTTAGGAATACTACAAAAATCCGGATCACTTCCACAAACAAATCCTACAATATTAAACAGAATCTAGACTGCAACAGTACATCCATCATTTATGCAATCGCGTGCAAAAAATGTTTTATTCAATATATAGGACAAACGGGAAATTCGCTCAGAGAACGCATGTATGGACATTTCGCCGATATCAGAGCTGCAAATCAACACAAATCGAATACATCACAATCACATTCCATACAGGATATTTCCATCACACCGCTCGTCAAAACAACAAACAAATTAATCAATGTCTTAGAACCGAGGAAGCTTTTATACATATTTTTAAAACCATACATCCGTCAGGCTTAAACCAGAAATATGCCTAAAGTCAAATATACAAAACGGAATCCAGAGAAAACTAAAACAAGAGGTACTGTGAGCAATGTTCACTAAGAATACCCCCTCTTACCCCAATCTCCCAAAGGGTGTTGTTAATAGCCATAAATTACCTCTTTCCTGAGTGTAAAAATAAAGTATGCCTTTGTAGAAGAAAATGGAAGATATAGTCCGAACACAAATCCATGGTATAAACCTATAATTTTGACCTTGAGGTGAAAGGTCAAGGTCATAAAGAGGTCATGAATGTACATGACACATAGTCTCATGGTGATACACCCATGTCTTATGGTATGACTATGTCAAAACCCTATAATCAATTTTGACCTTGAGGTGAAAGTTCAAGGTCATATAGAGGTAATGAAGGTACCTGACACATCGTCTCATGGTGATACACTCATGTGTCAAATATGGTATGCCTATGTTAAAGAACAAAGAAGTCATGGCCCTGACACGAATCCATTGTAAAAACGTTTAATTTTGACCTTGAGGTCAAGGTCATATGGAGGTCATGAAGGTACATGACACATTGTCTCATGGTGATACACTCATGTGTCAAATATGGTATGCCTATGTCAAAGAACAAAGAAGTTATGGCCCTGACACAAATCCATTGTAAAAACCTTTAATTTTGACCTTGAGGTCAAAGTCATATAGAGATCATGAAGGTACATGACACATCGTCTCATGGTGATACACTAATGTGTCAAATATGGTATGCCTATGTCAAAGAACAAAGAAGTTATGGCTCGGACACGAATCCATTGTAAAAAAATCTTTCATTTTGACCTTAAGGTCAAGGGTCAAGGTCATATTGGGGTCATGAAGGTACCCAACACATCGTCTCATGGTGATCATTGAGAAGGCATTTTGAACAAATACACAATCCCATCGTTACAAGATTCTACTGCAACATTTGCCAAAAATCATACTGCCCTAAGGATATAGTGAAACGCCACATCATAAACAGCCACCCGGACACAGAATTTAATGATACTCTTATTCTTACGGACTACAACCCTAGAGAACTCTTCAAAAAACCGCAACAATGGAAACCCCCATTTGAAAGCAGACCAAATTTGAATAAAACACCCGTATTCCGCATAGTGCCAGCCAAGAAACCTTATACATACAATCCTTCCAGATCTACATCCGTTGAAACTATCTGCCTGGACGAACTTCCATCAAGCATACAAAACAGAACAATAACAGTTTATGGAATTTATGGACTCTTTGAATCAATAAAATAAATATCATTGTCCATTATGTATAACTTTCACAAACATTTATAAAGTATCATTACATATTTGTATATACATGTTTTACGTTGCTAAGTAAACACTCCACATTTATGTTGTTAATAGTAACGTGATCCACAATTTTTACCCCAGTAAGAGACAATTCTTATAATTTTGTTCTGACGACGACCGCCCCCTGGTAGAAACCGGTCAAGAAAATGGCAGATAGTGATTTCTTATATTATTGATCCACATTGTCTTGTTCATACATAGTTATTACAGTTGTTATTTATTCCAACAATTTTCAATACTAAGCACTGTTGAAATGTAAGATATTTAAAGTATTCTTATGAGTTTCTTATGAGTTTCAAATCAATGTCTTTCAATATCTATTTGTTTGTATTGTTTTATTATGCTAATAATGATAATATATTGTGTATGTCATATCATAAGATTAGAAGGACCTCATTGGAAATAAGCTGGGTTATCCTTGGCATAGGCATATACATTAATTTACTCACTGTGCTCTTAAAGTCAAATAGCTGTTAAAATTTACCCTTTTATCTTAACAATTTTTATTAACTATGTGTTCCTCTGTGATATTGTCTTGTATTTATATTGTATATGTGCCTATTCCTAAATAAATAAACAAACCAATAAAAGTGTATCCTGCATTCTCACTATGTGTTGGTGATCTGTTTTAATTCTTTAAGTTTATACTTTGGATACAGACCCTGCTGAATACCACGTGGTATCCACTTGTAAGAATCTTCCACAATTTTAACTTCAAGGTGTTGGTCTCCAGTTTTGACTTTGTTTTTCTTTTTAAAAAATGATAATAGATTCAGTTTAAATTTGAAAAAAAAGAAAGAATGCAAGTGCTTTTACTTCAACTACCAAAAATCTCCAAGTGTCTTTCTTTACTGATCAACTACCTTTGTATAAAATATGAATGCTTTTAGTTAAAAATATGTTCAAGATATTGCATCACAATGAAAGTGATGATGGACAAACAGATAGACAAATGTCAATAATCTACATAGGTCTTCTTCTAATAAACAACTACTTTTCTTCCTTCTATGAATTTCCCAATTTATCTTCTCTCTTCACCATCATTATATATTCAGTTTGATTGTTTGATGACCAGGAATAAAGAGGAATATCATTAAACAGAAATACTTTATCATTATGTGAACTATAAAGCCACATTTTAGCACCAGAACCTCTGACCCAGGTGACATGTTGGACAGCATGGCTTTTCTTATTTTTACCATGTACTCAGTTTCATTGTTTGATGTTCAGGAATCGAGAAGAAGATTTTGAAAGATATAATATA
>NC_079168.1:46532932-46537932 GCF_947568905.1 Ostrea edulis | reverse complement strand
TCCAATACTTCTGGAGAAGATGAAGATGTGAAAAGTTTACAAACAGACAAATAAAGGTGATCAGAAAAGCTTAATTCAGCTTGCAGTTTAGGTGAGCTAAACATGAATATGAAACAATATCAATTAAAATGACTACATACCTTAATAGCAACAGGCATCTCTCTTTCCATATTTGTAAAACCCAATATATATCCCTTGTACACTTCACCAAAAGCCCCTTGACCCAGTGCCCTGAAAAAACCCAAGATACATTAAAAGTCCCTAATGGTGGTAAATTCTAACTTGCATTCATGCCATATTTTTCATTGCATAGACCAGTCTTGGGCATCTATTTCAGGGTCATATGGAAGTTTTATGAGACAAAGCATGCTTGATAATGTTTTTATATCATTGCTTATCTTCAATGCTCACATCTATTAGTTGCTAAAATTTGGAAGGAGTGACAACTTTTAAGCAGACTTATTTTAATTTGGAAAGAGTGACAACTTTTAAGCAGACTTATGTCCAGATGAAGTCACTGAAATAGATGTGGCCAGCTGCAATGTGACCAAGCAACAAATTGAATGAAAGTGACTGATTAAAAGAAACAAACAATAATCAGAACCCTGACTGATATATTGGAACCTACATCGCAAAAAGCAAAGTTTTGAACTTAATTTTGAATTAATATCAGCATTTTGAAATTTTCTAAACATGTTTACAACAATCTATATATATATCTAATAAATTTATGTTTATGGGGGTGGGGGAGGGGTTGCAGTCATTTTACTATTGAATTTAATGCCCATTATTTGTTAAATAGTAATTTTTACCACTAATTTTCAAGTTTACTTCTTCTCATTCACTATTAGTACTACTATCAAAAATTGTGGGAAGGGTGGGTGTCATCCAATATTACTTTTATTGGCAATATAAATTATCAAATAAAGATCATTGTCAAAAAAGCCCCCACCCCTGATTCTACCTGCAAGTAAGCTTTAGCAACAGTCAAGCTTAAGCATCAACTATGAGGTGATGATCATATGGCAGTTAAAATTAATCCTTACAGACACATAGTTAGGTCGATAGATGTTGGGAAGGGTAAAAGCAGGACACGGGAAAGGCTACAAGACACCCATCTCCTACCTCTGTCATTGACAATGCTGGGGAAGAGTAGACCGCCCAAGATTCACAGGTAGAAACCTTGTCTGAATCTGGAGAATAACGGACAATTACAAGGTTAAACGAATGTAGGATGCAAGAGAAACTGATATAACATTCTTTTAACATTAGACGAACAGCCTTGTACCGGTCCGTTTGACTTTTATTTGCCAGTTTCATGCCCATAAACATGCGGTTGGTGTCCATTACATCTTCGGTTGACCTGCTGCATGTCTGATAGTAGTTTGGCCATAACTTATAGACATTAATGGATACGAACTGGACAAGTACAAAAAAAGAAAATGCATGAGTTTTAATTAAAACGCATAGCTACTGTACACTAAGCAGACTCCATAGTACAGCGGTGTCCATTTCAAGTTTTGAGCCATCTTGAGTTCTCAGTATTTGAGAGGTTATAGATTTGTGGGTGGTGGACTTTAGGCCAATTCAATTTAATTAGTAGACTATCATCCAGGGTCACCAAAAAGTATAGGGTGTGTGGGAGGATTTTATTTTTTAATTTTTATTTTCTGAGAAAAATATTTATGACAAACGAGTTTTTGTAAACAGAAGTGCTTCATTTAACGCCAGATGGATATCGATCTATGCTTATTTCACAGACGAATTCCAGGTTAAGCTTTATTTCAAACACAGAAAGATACCAAACTTCTTCAAGATTTACGCCCGTAAGAACGCAAGAAACCATATTTTTCATGTGGCTTTTCATGTTGCTATACCGGAAATGTAAACAAGAAGTGTAAATACCAGAGTTGGACATGAAAATTTTCTGGAATCGCAAGTTTCGCAAAATAAAAAAATTCATTCGGGGCGGGCGGGATGATAATCAAATTGAATTGGCCTTAGTTTTATGATACACATAGTAAGTTTTTCTTTTATTGTGAACAGAGCAAGGTTTTTTTTAAGTTGATGCTTAAGCACCTTGCACCGAGATACTTACAGATGTTATACTTTAACAATGCTCTGTATGAGTGATATGGATGGTGGGGGTTGTATATATAATTAAAGAAGTAGAGACATTTTCTATAGTCATCTGGCCCAGAAAATAGATGATTTCAGTAGGAGTCCCAAAATCTGGCATTCAAATAAGGAATACATAAGCAAATCCAAACTACATTTAATTTGATCCAAAATTGCTTTGTGTTGTATGACAGGAGCGTGAAGTTGGCATAAAATTGCCAAAAAATGCAAAAATCAATGAAAATTTTCATAAATTTATGGGGTTTTCCTTTCAGAAAACATACAGCCCATGTGTTGAGCAAATTTATATTCAAACACATTTTTCATCTTCTCTTAATACACAATATATATTAATTTCATTTTGCTCGACGGATGGGCACACTTTTCCTAAGCAATAATCTAGATGAAATTTAACAGTTATCCAGCTCTAAATGAAAAATGGCGGGAAGAACGCTTATTCATGACATAATAATGCGATACAATAAGAAATAACTTTGATTTAAGTTGAGATAGTATACTTGGCATGTATCTAACTTATTCAAAACACAGATCAAGCTTGATTCAAGACACATTTAAATTGGAGACTTTTTGGGGGCCATTTTATGTACACAATCGTACCTTGCTCTTAGTTCAGGTTTGTAGTACTGATCATAGTGTCAAAAGATTCAGACTTCACCATTATAATCTAATAATATTTTACTCTAGTTATAACATTCGAGAGCAACAAAACTTAAAACTATAGTTTGATACAAATACATAGCACCAGACACCTTAAGTATCACCGAGCATCCAGTAGCACTTACGACCAATCGACACTCGAGTTCCAAGCAGGATTTTTGCCAGTGTTTTTATAAAGACAATTTAAGTTGCATAAACTTTAATCTGGCATTACATACGTTTCTGAAACTATAATAAATACTTGTATTAACTATTATAAATCTCATTTCCCCCCATTAAAATAGATAGGTAATTTCGAACCCTATTATCATAACGAGCCTCATAGGTACCAGGTTGATATCTAATATACTCGTCACAATTGTTGGCAGTGAATTTGATTGATGAGAGTCATTACACATGGTACAAGTACTATATGCACAATTCCACAAAATACACAGTTTCAAGCATGTAAACTGTAAATTAAGTGGACAAACCATGCACCAAAATGTGAACCACTGTAAAGATATAAAGGAATAAAAGAAGCAGTACATTTATTAGAGAGCATGGCATGCTGGACCATTAATACCTAACTAGCTCCAGTTTGTTGCGGTTCAGTTCATTCAACTGTTGTTCAGGGTATTTAGCAGCTACATAGTCGTAGTTGGGATTGTACTCTGTCATCATGCGACGGTGTTGTAATGTCCCATTTCTTAGGAAACTGGATGAGGACTGTATGGCAAAGTTCTGACTGGCTGTCTGGAGTTCAATCCGAACAGAATCCAAACGTAACCTTTTTCTATGCTTCCTCACTAAAAAAAAATTGCCTGTAATATTTATTCTTTTTTTAAAACAAAGCTAAAATAAAGAAATATAAAAGAAAGGCCTTATTCAATTGACTTTCAGTTAAATATGCTTATAATACTGTATACATCAAAACATTTCACAAAACTTTGATTTTGAGAGATTGAAAATGCTAATCTTATCATGAGAAGTAATTTTCTGAGAAATTTTAAACATCAGCAACAAAAAGTATTGTGAATAACAGGTACTTTTTGTGGTTGTCTATATTTGAGGATAGGAAAAATCCTCAAAAATTATAATCACAAGATAGATATTCATGTATACATACATATAGGTATAATGTAAAACACCGAATTGGAAACTCAGAATAAAATTTGCTACCATTTACAGATCAAATCGCAAAAATTTCCAATCAGAAAATACTTATATGCTGTATTGTTTACAAAATGAAAAGAGAATAAGAAAACTGCAATTACTGTCATATCTAATGTGTATTTAGATGTAATACAGTAAAACACACTTATCATGAACTCCCTTAAAACAGATTAATGCTCATTATGAAGTGATATTTATTCCCTTCAAATGGAAAAATACAAAAATAATATTGGATATAACGAAGTTTGGTTAAAACAAACTGTTTTTTTTTTACTGGTCCTGGAGGTTCACTATAACCATTTTTTTTTACTGTACAAGGAAAGAAAGTAACAATATGTTCACACAGCTGATTAAATCAAATCAATGAAGACGTGACTATACAGTGCTACCATTCACTCAAAGTCAAGCAACAATGACTATCTACTTGAAGCATTGGGAATGAAATCCAGGGCCTCCTAAATCACTATGGCTGTACCACTTACTGATATATAGTCCAATACAGGTCACTATGACGATGAACATGGTGCTGGCTACTGCTATGTACACTACATATTTCATCTTGAAGCCCTCTATTTCTGTGATATCCACTGTAAAATCAAATAGTCGCACAAGTTATGACTTACAGTACCTCATAATTTAAAATTGGAACACTTTTGTTTTGAAATGACCATTCGCCCTGAAGCATAAAATACATGTTTCCTAAACTATTGTCCTATGGCTGAAAATTCTATTCGCATTCAGCCCCATCATGGTCTTTAAAGTGTTTTATATTTGCACACTTGTTTCAAGTGTCTTTATAATGTTGCTTATTTGTCATCTACCAAGAATGGTGGACACACGGTTCCAGGATTTGATGGAAGAAATTCAAGAATTAATTGAGGACCACCACCGTAAAGACAGAGAGTAATCAAGGTTGCAGTAAGATAATTAGAACAATACCTGCAAGGTAGCCACAACATAGAATGCAGTAAGATAATTAGAACAATACCTGCAAGGTAGCCACAACACAGAATGCAGTAAGATAATTAGAACAATACCTGCAAGGTAGC
>NC_079168.1:46422932-46530432 GCF_947568905.1 Ostrea edulis | reverse complement strand
TCAAAACAGCTAAGAAAAATAATTCTAATATCCCATAATGGTAAGAATTGCAATAGCATTATTCAATTTTAGCAATCTCCAAAACCTCACAAATAAAGCATTTCATGCTTTTGTATATAGTGTGCACTAAATCTATCTTTATATTACATTGTGACCTTGAAATCGTCTCCGATGTGTATAGTAATTTAGAATAGAGAAAACCAACTGAAAGTCTAGCAGATAAAAATAGCTCTATGTTACTTCCATGACGATGTAACAGTTGAGCGAGGAATTTCACCATCTGATACGATGTTCGTTATATTGACAAATGATTTATACTAAGAATATGTACTGCTTGGAAGAATTTTACTTTAATTTGAATATGCTGTTATTACTTATTATTTTACTCAGGACACCTTAACTCTGCTGTGTACAGGTATTTGGTATGTTGTACAGAAAAATGTATGCATTATCACGGGATCTAAAATATTGCTTATTTTGCAGTCTCTATTCTTTCACATAATTGGGATATAGTGCTCTTATTGGCTTGTTTGAACTTCACCCCTTTTAGGACAAAATACAGACACAATATCTTGTTCTGACAAATGTGCCCTAGAAAAAAAATTCAAGGAATTTTTCCTAGATATTCCTCTGGGAAACTTTATAAACCCATACTAGAGCCAGACTTCGTCTCAATGGGTCATGTTGTGAATTTACAGCACATACAGATACTTGCACACTAAATTTGATAAATGTGAGGTCAAGGTCATATAGAAGGTGAATGGTCATTTTAGAGCTTAACATGATGTATCCATGTATGAAGTTTGATGAAGATATTTTTCATAGTTTATCCAGAAATGAGCTATACACAAAATGGGGCAAATGGACAGAAGATTAAAGGACATAAAATGGACATGAACAGTATATGCCCTGCCATTTACATTGCTAAAAATCCTTCAAACTGTGACTCATATTTCATGAAAGTGTTCTTGTCAAACTATGAATAATTACCTATTACCAACTGCTCACCTGAGCAGGTGAATCCATCTTTCTCCAGGGTCTGGCCCTCCATACAGCTGCATTCATATTGTTCACTCTTCCAATTTTTAATGTGGCATACACCAGTACATTTGCACTTCATGAACATCAATTGTATCTCCACATAGCCATCAGATTTACTACCTGCCAAAATATATTGAGGAGGACTGATAGATGATACACACGTCTTACATGAACTGAAAATATTCTTTTAGGCAGAAAATCAATGTCTACCATACCATTCATACCATCAAGAAATGATTCAAACAAAATAAAATTCAATTATGTGTTTGTTTTCAACAGACAGTGCTCCCTCGATATATTGCCAACTTTTGTTCAAGATAAATTTGGGCAATAAAGCAGGGGTAGCAATATAACGAATTCACCACTACAGACAATTTACTGAGCAGTCAAAAGAAATTCAGTTACATAATCTATTTCGGCTTCATTCTGTATAAACAAATTACGCCATGTGTTTACATGTATATAACAAATCTTCATTTGTTGTCATGAATCATCATTTGTTTAGAAGATGATTAGTTTAAATAAGATAAAAAAAATTTAATTGACAAGCACTTGAAAGGCGAAGATAACGAAAAGTGATCAATCTCATAACTCCTATAAGCAATACAAAATAGAGTTGGGCAAACAAGGACCCCTGGTTATACCAGAGGTGGGATCAGGTGTCTAGGAGGAGTAAGCATCCCCTGTTGACCGGTCATATCCGCTGTGAGCCCTATATCTTGATCAGGTAAACGGAGTTATCCGTAGTCAAAATCAGTGTGCCAAGAACGGCCTAACAATCGGCATGAAACACGTCAGACAGCATTTGATCCAATGATATACTGTATCGGCAAACTAGATTTTGGTTGTTATGTTCAAGAAATATAATTATAATGTCAATTGCAGTTTTCAGTATTATCAGAAGAGGTTTTTTTTAAAAAAAAAAAAATTTCATCATCACTTTCATCTAAATCAGCAGTTGATTTTTTCCTAGTTTAATAGTTTTAAGAATCTCTGCATCTCTCAAAATTTCACTTGGTTGAGCATCAGTCAGAATCTTTAATAAGAAGAATTGTCAAATGCATATCAGGGTTCATGTCATGACAAGATTGTCTTGTACGTGAAGTAACATATCTTCATTTACTGGTTTGGCAGTATCTTCAGAATCTGTAGTGGTATTAGATAGTTCAATCAAAACTGCTATGTGACCAACAATTTATGACAATGACAGGGGTTACAATCCTTAACATTTACAGCTTTCTTCCTGCCATCCGATATTAATTGGGGATCATATGTGGTCTACCTGCTCCATGACAATCATTTGTTGAACCATGCTGTTGAAATCTGCTCCGAAAGCAGGATATGGTGATTTTACATCATAGAAAACAAGAGATGTTTGTAAAACACATATGCCCTCCATGGTGCAAAATTGAAAAGGGTTATACACACACACATCATTTAATTGAGAGTAGTATCATCAATTCAAAATATTGAGCAGACAATATCTTCCTATGTCAAGTGTGGATTGACCATGTGACCTAAAAATCAATAGGGGTCATCAACTCCTGAAGATGTACCAGTGTACCAAGTTTGATGTCTGTCAAGCAAAGGGTTCTCAAGATATTGAACGGACAGTATATTCCCATGTCCAGTTTGACCTTTGACCATGTGACCTCAAAATCATTAGTGGTCATTTTCTCCTGAAGATGTACCAGTGTACCAAGTTTGAAGTCTGTCAAGCAAAGGGTTCTCAAGATATTGAACAGACAGTATATTCCTATGTCCAGTTTGACCCTTGACCATGTGACCTCAAAATCAAGAGGGGTCATCCTCTCCTGATGATGTACCAAGTTTAATGTCTGTCAAGCAAAGGGTTCTCAAGATATTGAGCAGACAGTATATTCCAAAGTCCAGTTTGACCCTTGACCTTTGACCATGTCATCTGAAAATCAAGAGGGGTCGTCTTCTCCTGAAGATGTACCAGTGTACTAAGTTTGATGTCTGTCAAGCAAAGGATTCTCGAGACATTGAGTGGTCAATATATTCCTATGTCCAGTTTGACCCTTGACCTTTGACCATGTGATCTCAAAATCAATAGGGGTCATCTACTCCTTAAGATGTACCAAATCTGATGTCTGTCAAACAAAGGGTTCTCAAGATATTGAGCGGACAGTATATTCCTATGTCCAGAGTAGATTGACCCTTGACCTTTAGACCTGAAAAACAATAGGGGCCCTCTTCTTTTCATAACCAACCCACATATGAAATATCATTTTGATCAAGTGAATGGTTCTCAAGATATTGAGCGGACAACATGTGGTCTACCCACCGACCGACCGACAGGTGCAAACCAATATGCCCCTCTTCTTTGAAGGGGGGCATAAATATTGAAGTTTAGCTATGGCTTTGCCATGAAAGAGGTTATACAGTTGAATTTCAAAGAAAATTATTACATACCACGGAAACCATCCAAACAAGAAATCACCAATTATTTGACTCTTTTATGGGAAAGGTCCATAAAAAGGAGGACAATGGGTGATATTTCGATTGCAAAAAGTGAAATTCTTGTCGACTTTAAAATTCATCCAGTTAATGAATTGGCTCACCTGCCAGGAAACGGCCATGCAGTGCACTTAAAATACTGCCATTGGACAAGATTTTTAAATAACTTGGAGCATACTGTGTATATGTGATTTGTATGTGTATCATTTTAAAATGAAGCCTTATTATGGATAAAACTATTTTCATAATGTTAGAAAATTTGAAAAAAGAAAATTTACGAGATATTTTTACATTATCGTCATTACATAAGTATTGTAAGTAAAGGAAAGATAACTCCTACATATACAACAATAGTAACTCATACTACCCAAGATCAATTCATCGAATCACCAAATTCGTTATAACGCCATAAATTAAAAAGAATAAAAGGTAGCGGTTTATTGAGAGTTGACTGTATTGTTTAAATTCACAATATACCAATGTAAAACTTCAGACTCCTAACCTGGCCCATTTTGGCACTAGGGGTCAAGGCGTATACAAACTAATATGGCTACACTACATGTGGATGTTTACATATAAATATAACTAATTTGGTCAATCAATTTTTAAGTCATCAAGAAACTTGAAATCATCATGCCTGAAGTAATGAAATATTACACTACCTGGGTAGCTGTTGTATGTTTTCAGGGCATCCGTGGTCACAAATGAAGAACCACCTTGACCATTCATGCCCATACCATCGTTTTCAGACACATTACCCCCTGCAAAGAAATCAAGACAAATAATTCCATTGTATAACTACTATATAAACTTGTTTAATGTTAAGGTTGTTTAATGTTGAAGTTATCAGGACTGGAAACAAGAGGCCCATGAACCACATCGCTCACCTGAGTCACACCTTGGCTCATATTTAAAGATTTTTCCTATATATTCGCATGTAAAACTTTGATCCCTATTGTGATCTCAACCCACTCCCGGGGGCCATGATTTTTTCAAAATCGAATCTGGACTAGGTCAGGAAGCTTTCATGTGAATGTAAACTTTTCTAAACCAGTGATTTTTCAGAAGAAGTTTTTTTTAATGATTTTCCCTATATATTTGTAAGTAAAAATTGATCCCCTATTGTCGCCTCATCTTACCCCCGAGGGCCATGATTTTAACAAACTTGAATCTGCACTATGTCAGGAAGCTTTCATGTAACTGCACTATGTCAGGAAGCTTTCATGTAAATTTCAATTTTTCTGGTCCAGTGGTTCTTGAGAAGATTTTTAAATGAACCCACCCTATTTTTGCATTTATGTGATTATCTCCCCTTTAAAGGGACATGGCCCTTCATTTGAACAAACTTGAAAGTCCTTCACCCAAGGATGCTTTTGGCCAAGTTTGGTTGAAATTGGCCAAGCAGTTCTGGAGAAGAAGTCGAAAATGTAAAAAGTTTACAGACAGACGATGGACAACAGGCGATCAGAAAAGCTCACTTGAGCTTTCAGCTCAGGTGAGCTAAAAATTGATCTTTACTCCACAGATTAAAATTCTCAAAATTAAATGCAGCAGGCATTTAGCTGCAGCATGTTGTACAAACTACTTCTCTTTGTTTAGGCAGAAATATAACACAAGATGTGTTTGTAAAACACCAATGCCCCCATACGGAAGCAAAGAAATTATGGTACTTAAAGAAAGGTCTTGTCACAAGGAATGCACATGTGAAATATGAAAGGCCTATCACCATCCATTTATGGCCAAGGTTAAAGTATTTTCAAAATTAGGTGAAACTTCCAGGTCAAGGTCATGGATAAAACTTTTGGTACTAAAAGAAAGTCTTGTTAAGAGGGATACACATTGTCAAGAGGGATACACATGTGAAATATAAAAGTCCTATCAGTGAACATTCAAGAGTTTTGGCCTTATGGTCAATTTAATTAAAATCGGATCTTCTCTAACCATTATACTGGAGAGGGATCTGACAGCATTGCGCTTGAGGTCATGTTATTGACCCCAGTCTCATGAATAATTCAGCTTGACAATGAATCAAGGACCATTCAGGAATCGTTTTACTGAAGCGTATATTCCGATTGCAAGCTCACAAAAATGGTGTCGATCCATGAAAAGTTTAAATGAATTCCACACATCAGCGTTAAAGGGAAGAGTAAAGGAAGATCTTGGATATCTGCATCAGTATGGGTATGTTGAAGCTACCAATTCTGGCTTTTTAACAATGGTATATTATACAAACATTATCGTTAAAATATATTTTCTGTGGTGTTCTAACATTGCTAATGGGCTTCTTCTTCGACGATTGTTCTCCCGTGCTTTTCTGTAATTAGTGACATGATAAATATGTTCCAATATAACAGCAAAACTTTCATGTTAGCAAAAGCCGTCATTTGATTGGTCAAGTAGGAAAGGTGAAATAACACGACCTCAAACGCAATGCTGTTGAGTCCTTCTCCCAATTATTATGATTAAGTAAACTACTAGCAAGGGTTTTCCATATTCCTGTCAGGTATGGCCAAGGTTAAACAAATGATTATTGGGCACTGCCACATCAGATTTAATTAAAGGTTCTGCATTGCTCAATTTTAAAAATACGGCACCACTAAACCGGTACATGATACATCTGCATACATTAATGACCCAGGAATTTGAACAAGTGAGAAAGGATTATCCACAAAAGGATTTCGTCGGAGTTGAAATAACAATTTATTTTGCATTAAATAAATCTAAGTCCAAGGGCTGTAACTCCTTCAAAAATAGTGGGACGGCATTCCCCTTGTAATATGCACATCTGCACATTGTGATCCTCCTTTGTACTAAGTCTCATTGAAATCCCCCGAAAGGATTTTAAGAGGAGTTGCGAAGACAAGGTATTTGCATAAAATAAATCTAAGTCCAAGGGCCCTTACTCCTTCAAAAATAGTGATGCAGCAATCCCCTTGTAATATGCACATCTGTACATTGTGATCTTTCTTTGTACCAAGTTTCATTAAAATCCCCTAAAGGGTTTAGGAGGAGTTGCGAAGACAAGGTACTTGCATAAAATAAATCCAAGTCCAAGGGCCCTTACTCCTTCAAAAATAGTGGTGCAGCATTTCCCTTGAAATTTGTACATCTCCACATTGTGATCTTTCTTTGTACTAAGTTTCATCAAAATCCCCCAAAAGGGTTTAGGAGGAGTTGTGAAGACAAAGTATTTTGAATAGAAAAAAACAACAACCAAGTCCAAGAGTCGTGACTCCTTTATAAAACATTGGACAGCATTCCCCTTGCAGTATGCACACCTCCCCATTGTGATCTTTCTTTGTACCAAGTCTCATCAAAATCCCCTAAAGGGTTTAAATATGTCTTCAGTATCCCTTGCTTGTCGTAAGAGGCGACTAAATGATTCAAATTCTATATTCCATTGTCACAAGTATTAACAAGAGTACAGCAAACGGTACAACATACGCCTAAATCAAACCTGTGGTTTTCAGGAGATTCTTTTTAGGCTGCCACTACTTTTATTTCTCACATTATATCCTTTTTTTCTGGGACTATCTCCTTAAGATTTGTAAATGTTAAATCCTTTGCCAATGGGTTTTAAAGATTATAACAGCTCAATTCAAAAAGTTCATGCACACCACATGACATACACCACAACATCCCATGGGCTTTACAATAATCTCACAGAGTCTTTGGCTCAGGTGAGCAAAAATCTAAAGAAAATACAAGCTGCATTTGAGTAGAAAGATATTGTCATCACTTAAACTATCAATCTCTGAAAATGTAGTCAACCCTACAAAAGAATGCATATAACAAGTATAAGAGCGAAAATTATCCCCTAGCAATGAATATAGGAAGATCTAGTGGTTGACTTTCATGATGCGACAGATGACACAGCATAGGATAAGTAGAGCAAGAAGAACATAGGCCACAACACTCACCTGAGCCAACAGAAGACTATAGGCCACAACACTCACCTGAGCCAACAGAAGACTATAGGCCACAACACTCACCTGAGCCAACAGAAGACCATAGGCCACAACACTCACCTGAGCCAACAGAAGACCATAGGCCACAACACTCACCTGAGCCAACAGAAGACCATAGGCCACAACACTCACCTGAGCCAACAGAAGACTATAGGCCACAACACTCACCTGAGCCAACAGAAGACTATAGGCCACAACACTCACCTGAGCCAACAGAAGACCATAGGCCACAACACTCACCTGAGCCAACAGAAGACCATAGGCCACAACACTCACCTGAGCCAACAGAAGACCATAGGCCACAACACTCACCTGAGCCAACAGAAGACCATAGGCCACAACACTCACCTGAGCCAACAGAAGACCATAGGCCACAACACTCACCTGAGCCAACAGAAGACCATAGGTCACAACACTCACCTGAGCCAACAGAAGACCATAGGTCACAACACTCACCTGAGCCAACAGAAGACTATAGGCCACAACACTCACCTGAGCCAACAGAAGACTATAGGCCACAACACTCACCTGAGCCAACAGAAGACCATAGGCCACAACACTCACCTGAGCCAACAGAAGAACATAGGCCACAAAATTCACCTGAGCCAACAGAAGACCATAGGCCACAACACTCACCTGAGCCAACAGAAGACTATAGGCCACAACACTCACCTGAGCCAAGAGAAAACCATAGGCCACAACACTCACCTGAGCCAACAGAAGACTATAGGCCACAACACTCACCTGAGCCAAGAGAAAACCATAGGCCACAACACTCACCTGAGCCAACTTCTTTGTTCAGAGATGTGGCTTGAAATCTTAAATTCATACTGTATATATATCAGGAAATTTCTTCTGTGTGTTATTTTCATTTATACACGTTGCAGCACTATTTTGTTCCATTTTAGATTTGCCCCTGTTCACGATGAGGGAAAGATGGGTCACACCTTCCTGATACACACTTACTTGTGTCCAACAATAAGCCAAATCTTGTACATTCAACAACTATGTACACTATACATCTCAGGACACATGCATTTTATATTGACATAAATATATTTGTTGCTAAGACACAAATTCTATAAGATTTTAGTGCATTAAGTAAACCTACTTCTTTACTCCACTTATATAGTATCAAATGCGTTTTAGGTATAAAAATCTGAAACAATACCGTGTACTGTTTTCTGAAGCAAAAACTATGATCTGCTTAAGTCAATAATTAGTTCTATCAGTAAAAGCATTATTTGATATATTGATGTAGTTATAACCACCTGTATATCCTCCACCTCCACCCCCTGTTGAACAGGCACCACCTCCTCCTCCAAACCCACCAGGGGTGTCCCAGCCTTTTAGTCTGTATGCTACCTCACAAGATTGTCCCCCAGTGGCCCCCTTTAGAAGGGACTTGCCCGCCTGTCGATACTGTACTGGCTCCCTCATTCTAAATCCCCCTCCTCCACCTGTAAAAAGGTTTTAAAATTTTTGAAACTGGAAAGAAAATTATTTCTTCTGGTTATATGCCATATTCTCTACAAGGTCTATCACAATTTATTGATCCAAAATCTTAAAATGAACAAGATCTAAATACAAAATAAGGAAAGATTCATTTACATAATGACAATTTAATAGTCAGAAATAACATCAGTACATTTTCAAAAAGTATAAAAAGTTAACATTTTGATAGTTACAGTGAATTTATATAATAAATCTTAATCTCTGGGAAAAATATATTACAGGATAAAAAAAAACCTTTGTAGGTACCTATCATAATAGGTATGTATTACTAGCATCATCCTTCAATGTACCATTAACCTTTAGTACTGATGTCCATATTTGTTTGTTTGATTGTCAGGGACCATTAACTACTTAAAACAAGAGGCCCACAGGCCTTATCAGTCACCTGAGTACTAGTGAAAAAGTACCACTACTCCCTAGGGCTATGAAATCTAGAAAAAAAATTCCTGTTCTGAATATCTAAGCTAAATTCTAATGTTCAGCAACAGTATAAAACAAAATGTGTAAAATTACAATTTTTTGTACATCCTTTTCCGTTATTCCTAAGTATGCATTTAGATTTTATACAGTATCAGCAAACTTACAGATAAATACTGTATACTAAGTTTGGCCACACCCTGGGGTCAAAACCCCTACTACGGGGATAACCAAATTTACAATTTTGGTAAAGGACTACCTGCTCTTTCTAAATATCCATTTAGTTTCATTTTAGTATCAATAACACTAAAGAAGATGTTATCTAAGTGGTATACACATAAACACTATATAGTAAGTTTGGCCCCACCCTGGGGTCAGATCCCCTACCCCGGGAATCATGAAATTTACTATTTGGTAAAGGACTATCTGCTCTTTCTAAATATCCATTTAGTTTCAATTTAGTATCAATAACACTAAAGATGTTATTTTAAAAAGTGTTTTACACATAAACACTATAAAGTAGGTTTGGCCCCGCCCTGAGGTCAAAACCCCTACCCCAGGGATCATGAAATTTACAGTTTTGGTGGAGGCTTTCCTGCTCTACATCATTAGGAATTTAGTTTTTCTTACACATGTGCGGTTGTAGAGAAGAAGATTTTTGAAAATTGTTCAATTTGGGCAGTGTTTGCCCCACCCCCAAGGCCCCAGGGGTGCAAGAATCCTGAAATTTACAATTTATGTCCCCCTTGTCCCACAAATGCTTCAAATCAAATTTGAAAAGAATTGGAATGAGAGTTATGAAGAAGAAATTAAAAATGTCTATTGTTCACACATTTAATACCTGACCATTTTGGCCCCACCCTGATACCAAAACCCCTACCCCTGGAATCATCAAATTTACAATTTTGGTAAAGGACTACCACCCTTTTTTTTTTTAAAATATCCATTTAGTTTCAATTTAGTATCAATAACACTAAAGAAGATGGTATTTAAGTGTTTTACACATAAACACTATATACCAAGTTTGGCCCCGCCCTGGGGATCGTGAAAATTACAATTTTGGTAGAGGCCTTCCTGCTCTACATCACTATGCATTTAGTTTTTCTTACACGTGTGCGGTTGTAGAGAAGATTTTTGAAAATTGGTCAATTTTAGGCAGTTTTTGCCCCGCTCCTAGGGCCCCAGGGGTGCTGGAGTCCAGAAATTTACAATTTATGTCCCTCTTGTCTCAAAGATCCTTCATGCCCAATGTGAAAAGAATTGGACTGGTAGTTATCAAGAAGAAGTTAAAAATGTTCAATTGTTAATGCACGATGCACGTCGCAGGACGACAACCAATTTTCAGGTGACCTAGAAAATTACAAACCAAGCAATCAAATCATCAGCAATGAGCTGGTAATAAAAGCTATGATACAGATATGTTGTATATCACTCATTATTTAACCCCGAGTTTACCATCAAGTCAACAAAAACTTGACTGATAAATCCCTCAAATTCTTATAAAACAAATCACAATTTTAAAGTACATTAAAAAGACATCAAAATCTTTCAGTGCTATATATATCAATATCATCACCACATGGACAAACAGAATCTGCTAGCTGACCTAAAAAAAAATTAAGTCTTGGTGTATGTGGGAATCCAAGAGATTTTCAACTCCATTTTGGAGGCATTTTTGGATGCCAAGAATTTGGGAAAGTATGTGATATCACGCGTTTGGATCTATCATACATAAGTATATCAGGGATGTCAAAATTGATATATTTTTATTATTCAAATACTGTTGATTCCTAATTTTACTAGAGTACTTAATATAGCAAAATGACTTATATGTAAGTCAAATCGTGTGAACATAAATTCACTGTTAATTAAGAGTTCTTACATGTATTTTGGCAATAGAAAAATAAAAGTAAGTGATTTTATTTCGCGAGTGATGCCTTTCGCAAAATAACGCGATAATGAATTCCTCGAATCTACAGTAGTCGATTGCATTAGTCAAACACCACTTTGATATTCGCATCATTTTGGATAAATATAGTACACTTATTAGAGCGCTTCCTTTTTCCAGGAATTATTAAGAGTTATCTTTCTTTAGTTTTAAGAATGCATAGACCACAGGTGCTTGAGTTTCAGATTATAAATTAATAAGAGCAAGAGGCCCATGGGCCACATCACTCACCTGAATCACCTTAGCCCTGCTGTTGTGATTTTTGAAAGATTTTTTTTTTTAATCAATCTTTATTGCCATGAAAATTCATATTCTGGCCTCAACCTTGCACCAAAGGATCACAACATAACTGAAAATGAATTCATACAAAATGCCTCAACATCAATATGATCTTGTTGTTCTGGATAAAATCAAGGTCATAGATCATGGTATGAAATGAACAATGTTGCTATAAGAAATCTATATATAAAATATGAAAGCTCTATAGCTATCTTAAATAGTTCAGGAGATATTGAATAGGTCAGAGTTTTATCAAAAGTAGGTCAAAATTCAAGGTCAATGCCACAAGGTCAACCAACAGAGGTCTTGTCATAAAGAATCTATGTACAAACAAGATTGCTATGTGCAATTCATATGTCCCTCGCCACCAAAAAAAAAAGAAGTTGAAGCACAGAAGTCCCATAACTCCTGTAAAATTTGTAGAATCAAACTTGCGGTGGAATGTGTTCAACAAAATATTGTGACTAACAATCTTCAAAAATTTGAACAAAATCCACTGAATGGTTTCTGAGGAGTTGCATCCACAAAGTCAAGTGGGACAGACAGATGCACAGATGAGAGACAAAAGAGGATCAGATAGCTCACTTTGAGCTGAGGTGAGACCTGAACTCATAAAAAATCAGAGGAAAGTTACCTTCAGTAATCTACCTTCTATAGAGTTCTAACCACTGTAGATTTCACACTTGATGGGTGACATACCTGACCCATTTAGGTTAGTAAAGCCACTGTAGCCATCTCCTGGATCGTTCATCTCATATCTTGGTCGGAGAGATTCATGATTATTGTTTTTGTAACCCAATCCACCTCCCCCACCAGCAACCATCAGCAGATCCACCTCCCCAATTCCATTCCTTATCTGAAAATGTAGATAGTTATTACCTATAACACCTTAGGTAGCCAGCATCGTTTTTCAAAGGGGGAGGGGGTTAGTGAGGTTGAAGGTTGATTTGTCAAAAATTCCTGATAAGCATAAAAAAGGCCCATGGGCCAAATCGCTCACCTGAGTCACCGTGGACCATATTTAAAGATTTTCCCTATATATTCCCATGTAAAAGTTTGATCTCTATTGTACGTAGCACCAACCCTACCCCCGGGGGCCATGGTTTTTAAAAACTTGAGTTTGCACTATGTCAGGAACCTTTCATGTAAATTTCTACTTTCCTGGCCCAGTGGTTCTTCAGAAGAAGATTTTCAAAGATTTTACCTATATATTCACATGCAAGACTTTGATCCCCTATTGTGGCCCCATCCTACCCCCAGAGGCCATGATTTTAACCAACTTGAATTTCCACGATGTCAGGAAGCTTTCATGTAAATATAAACTTTTCTGGCCCAGTGATTCTTCAGATGATTTTTAATGATTTTCCCCTATAATAGAGTTTATGAAATAAACTAATTTTTGGCTTGTATATCTTATTAGAGTTATCTCTCTTGTACTGTTCATGTTTAGCGCAAGGGGAGGCCCCATCCCACCTCCAGGGGCATGATTTTAAAAAAAACTTGATTCTGCTTTATGTAAGGAACTTTTCATGTAAATTTGTACTTCTTTGCCCGGTGGTTCTTGAGAAGATTTTTAAATATTTTCCTGCAACGGTCTACAGGTTAGAACATTTGCCTCGCATGCGGAAGGCCGGGGTTCGAATCCTGGCCGCGACAGACCTAAGTCGTTAAAACAGGTAGTGACAGTTCCATCACCAAACTCTTGGCATCAGTTATGAATGTCACGGGTCCTCGAAGATGACCTTAAAAACGGATGTCCCGTGTTACAGTAGGTGTCGCACGCTAAAGAACCCTCACTGCTCAATGGCCGTAAGCGTCGAGCAAAGGCCTAAATTTGAAGCCCTTCACCGGTCTTGGTAACATCTCCATATGAGTGAAAATTTTTCAAGAGAGACGTTAAACAAGATGCAATTAATCAATCAAAGATTTTCCCTATGTATTTGTATATAAAATTTTGATCACCATCCTACAGTCGCCGAAACATTCTACTTTACCATTTTCCCGTTAGCTCACTGTTCGCTCTGCGTGCATTCACCATTTACAGTTTTGCGCTCACTGTGCTTTCACAAAGCATTCACCGTTCACTGTCATTCGGAACACCAAAGTGAAAGGATAGATTTTCATAGCAAGGTAATTATGAAAAAGAAATGTGAGCGTAAGAGTGAAAGTAAACTTTCCCATTATATCAGAAATTTAATATCTAAAGTATAAATGTCAGGATTATCAATTGCGAAAATTCAAGGAAAACTGCAGATCACTCACCAATATCTAAAAAAAATATGATAAATCATTTTCATTACTACAAAACATAACTATTGTTTTGTTAAAAAGTGGGAGAAGTTCTGAATGATAGAAAATAGTAATAAGCCTGTAGTTATAAATTCAACCCTTATACATGTAGCGAAGAACGAGCAACGGTACATGTACAACAAGAGGCCCATATCGCTCACCTGAGTCACCATGGCCCATATCTTAAGACTTTCCATATATATTTGCACGTAAAACCTTAGTCCCTATTGCGGCCCAAACCTACCCCTGGAGGCCATGATTTTTACAAACTTGTATCTGCATAATGTCAGAAAACTTTCATGTAAATGACAACTTCTTTGGCCCAACGGTACTTGAGAAGAAGATTTTTAAAGATTTTCCCTACATATTTTTATGTAAAAATTGGATCCCCTATTGTGGCCCCATCCTAACCCCGGGGGCCATGATTTGAACAAACTTGAATCTGTACTATGTCAGGAAGCTTTCATGTAAATGTCAGCTCCTCTGGCCCAGTGGTTTTTAAGAAATAGATTTTTAAATTACCCTACCATAATTTTGCATTTTTGTGATTATCTTCCCTTTGAAGGGGGCATGGGCCTTCAGTTGAACAATTTGAAAGCCCTTCACCCAAGGATGCTTTGTGCCAAGTTTGGTTCAAATTGACCCAGGGGTTCTGGAGAAGATGAAAATGTGAAAAGTTTACAACGCCGACGACAGACAATGGACAAATTTTGATCAGAAAAGCTCACTTGAGCCTTCAGCTCAGGTGAGCTAAAAATGAGACACTTTCAGTTAATTAATATTAGAAATTAAATACTATGTATCTTAAGTCAAAATGTAATACATGTAGTATACCGAGATGACGCACCAATATTCATGATTTATGAAAATGTCAAAAATTCTAAATATTATATAATATCTGTTTCTACTTTTCATGTATACGTGTACTTCTATCCGTAGACAATGTACATAAGAAATTTCTTTTATTTGTGTATGATTGCTGCGTGCATTCGCTCAGCATGCATTTACTGTTCGCTCGCCGTGTGTTCACCGTTCAAGTGGGAAAGTAGAACATTTCAGGGACTGTAAGCCCGAGGGTCACGATTTTAACAAACTTGAATTTGCACTATGTCAGGAAGCTTTCATGTAAATTTCAGCTCTTCATACATGCCAACTTTTAAAAATCCCCATGGGGGATTTTGCGCGCGACGACCTTTTTTCAACGCTCAAAATTCACGACATTTTACCATGAAAATAAATATTTGTCTTTTCAAAGAAATTATCAATCTAATCATTGTACATGTATCATATATTAACACAACATCAAGTGTGTTTGACCATTAACTTTAACAAAACTAAAAAAAGAAAAAAGAAAAAACCTTTAAAATAAATATTTTATTAAAATATTCAGCAAAAAATCCTCTCCAACAACAAGTCACATACATATTATCAAATAATACTTAAAGTTGCATCCTTTTACACCATATAAACATTGGCTGGTCTATATATCTAAATTTAAATTAAAGCACATGCATTTAGGTACGACTACAAAGGCGATCTTGCTTGGATTGCAGAGTCTGGTGGAACAATCTGCATTGCAACCTGAAAAGGAGTGATCTGCCCTGCTATGAAGTTGGCAAACAAAACCTTTGCACCCATGACATCTGAAATAATTACCAGGAAAAAAACCCACATCAAAATATACGTTTTTACTTGTAAATTAAGGCTACTTGCTAATATAAAATTCAGTACAGACTTGTGCGAATTACGCATCACAAAGTCTATTGAATACTACACTATATAGACTATATAATACATCGCTATAGACAGATAGATTCAGATAGCCTATATCATTATAGTTGGAAAATATATATTTGACGTACCTTATTGCATATTTTGGATGCTGTCAGCGAGAGGCAAAAATCGGGAATGTCCGATTGTTATGTGGTGACACTATCATCGTTGTCAATCCTCCATTCACGTTTGTGTAAAGGATATGTCAATTTGAAATCCGTCTTCCCGATTCATTACTATCAAAACATGCTTCGCACTGTCCGATAAGCACCCCGACACAGGCAAATTACACCACCCCGATACCATGCGACACAGGTAAACAGCAATGGCTGACTATTGTCCCTATTTCTGATTGGCCAGTTCAGAAATGACGCGGGATTTCAAATTCCGGTTGGAAATGGGGGGGTTGTTGTCATAAAAGGGGAGATATTTTTAGAAAATCGGGATTTCGGAGTATTTTTGCAATTCCGATCGGGATATCGGGATTTGCCTTTTCAACTGCTTCAAACCGGGAGAATCCCACACAAATCGGGGAAAGTTGGCATGTATGGCTCTTCTGGCTCAGAAATTCTTTAGAATATTTTTAAATGACCTGGCCCTCTATTTGCATTTTTGTGATTATCTCCCCTTTGAAGGGGGCATGGTCCTTCACTTGAACACGCTTGAAAGCCCTTTACCTAAGGATGCTTTTTGCCAAGTTTGGTTGAAATTGACCCAGTGGTTCTGGAGAAGTCGAAAATGTAAAAAGTTTACAGACGGACAAAAGGCGATCAGAAAAGCTCATTTGAGCTTTCAGCTCAGATGAGCTAAAAACTGTCCAATATGTCCGATATTGAATTGTCTGGGACTGTTCTCCGTTCTGGGAAGTTCACCATTATAAACACATTCCCAATATGGAATTTTGTCTTTGGTCAACTATTCAGCATGACGGATTACAATTGCATTCATAAAATCATTACCTAATTTTCAATATAGAGAGAGATCATTTCTGGTTTTTGTTTTGTTTTGTTTTTTAAATTTTCTTAGTTTTTTTTAACAGTACTTTATTAAGTATAACATAATAAGGATTAGACAGCAGGCAGTACCCATGTAAGCCTTCTCCTTTAAGGTACAAGATAAAGTCCACATAATGATGTACATGAGAAATTACAATATAAATGTATATATATGATCATTTATTTTACATAAGGAACATTTAATTTGGAGCTCCTAGTGACTTCCTAATAATTAAGTTTTATTTACTGTATATGATATCAATAGATATAACATACCTTAATGCATGCAATTATTCAAAAATTGTTCTTCAATTCATTTGAAGTAAAAATATCGTTCATTCACACAACAATTCAAACACGCATTAAAAAAGTCCTTTCTCTATGCAATATTACATGTATCTAATTGTGATTTCCCGTGCTCAATGAGTGGGTTTCATCTAGTATCTCAAATTATAATCCCTCGATCCAACTCTAGGCAAGTGGCCTGCTAAAGTCAAAGGGAAATACAACCAGTCTGGGAAAATACAGACCTCACTGGCCCACCCTACCCCTAAGGACCATGATTTGAACAAACTTGAATCTGCACTATGTCAGGAAGCTTTCATGTAAATCTAAATGACCCCATCTTAATTTCGCATTTTCGTAATCATCTACCCTTTGAAGAGGGCATGGTCCTTCATTTGAAGGAATTTGAATCCCCTTCACCCATGGATGATGTGTCAAGTTTGATTGAAATTGGCCCCAGTGGTTCTGGAGAAGACGATGAAAATAAGAAAAGTTTACAGACAGATGGAAAACAGGTGATCAGAATAGCTCACTTCAGCTTTCAGCTCAGGTGAGCAAAAACAAAATCACGGTTTAACTCGTAATTAACTTTTCACATACTCCCAAAATCCATACACACACGCATCAAAAGATTATCTTATTTACAGTCAGTTTGTGACGTAATACAGAGTTATCCAGGTGTGATATGGAAATCCGTATTGGGCAAAGACGAGGTGTGGTCCCAATCTGGATTTCCATTTCTTACCCTGGTTGACTCCGTATTATGTCCTAAACTGACAGTGTTACAAATTTATCTCGCTGAAGACCTTTAGAAAATTTGTTCAAGATTTCAGTCACATTAATACTATCTTTGAATTCAAAAGCTAAGTACAAAATTGGCTGTTTATTCAGTAATTAGTGAAATAAATTAACTTTTGAAAAATGCCCCCCCCCCCCTCCCCCGTGGGAGCAATCAAATGTCCCTTTTGGGGATGGTGGTTGTAATTTGACCATTGTATGCTACAGTCCCAAATGATTAAAGTTTTCTAGACTCCAATTTTAGCTGTACACAAGAAAGAAAAATGTGCCTTCATTACCCATATATCAAAACTTTGAAAAAAATATTGTCACATTTAGTGCATTAAATCCAATTTGTCTGAATTTTCAACTAAAAATCAATTCTTAAATAATCATGTTTCCTATTTGTTCTCTACCTAACTCATTATCTAAGAAATCTGTGCTTGGTTTAAGGTAATCTTTTATCATGTTTTTCGTTCTGAATTCCACAGAGTATCTTTAGATCAATTACACCATGAACACCTCTAACATTAACTACTTTTATATCTATTGTTTTAGCAATGTTCAATAATTAACGCACAGCATACTGTAAACCTACTTTTATTTGTGTGCGAGAAAATTTCGCGAGATTTGCGAGAACTTTGTCGTAGCGAATATTTCTCGTCACGAACCAGTCCTTGAATGTCTGTCATATACTCGAAAAAGGCTCGATTGTGAAAAATACTTTTTGTGAACCAGTTTACCACAGGTGAATAGAGAAATAAAGTCACCACGAATAAAAGTTGATTTACAGTATCAAAATCTGGCATCACTTATGAGCATTTATTAATGTTCTGATTTTATAAAGAAAACTGGTTACCGACATGAAGAACGTGATCCATCATGCATTTGAAATAATTCTTCATCCTCATTTCTTTCTCTCAATTAGCCCAGAGCTTGTATCATCTTTTATTTATCAATGTAATGCACAGTATGTTTGTTTCTTTTACTAAATAAGTTTGTTGAATGATATCTTTTACATTTTTCTCAACCCCCTAAATCTTGGTGTATTCCATCAAACCTACTAAACTGACCTTGTTTTTAATTTTGTTTACATGCATACAAGTAATTGTACATGCCAATGAATAATACACGATAACATAATTTTAACAAATTTCCTGAAACATTGTAAATATATAATTTATGACTTAGTCAGTGGATAAAATATGCATATTTCCTTTTTTCAATGCTGCATTTTTTACAAATGCAATTATCATAAAAGACAAATCTACAGAAATTATGAAGTAAATATATGCTTCCATATTTTCCCAAAGTTTAAACAGATTCTTGATCAACCTTAAAATACTGATTTTAGCCGTGAGAACTTCTGTAAAATAGGCCCCTGATCCTGTAAAATTAATCTGACCAAAGTTTGAGACATATTCAATTATTAACTTGAATATCTAATATAACATGTCTCAAAAATTGGATTGAAATGTTCTTAGAAAATGTTTTATATAGCAAGAACTCTTTTAGTTTACTATTTTGCATCTCTCTTATTTAAAAATTGTTAATAATCTTGCCTAGCTTTTAAAAGTGGTTACATGTTGACAAAAAATTCTCACTGACCTTGAAAATAAAGGATGCCCCTCCACCACCTCCCCCTCCCCCAGCTACCCAGGATGTCGGGGTGTTGTTCAGTGAGTCCCTCGCCTCACAGATCTTCATAACTGTATCGGGTACCTGGAAAAGTCAAACACGAGGGTTGATCAAAAAGTTTGCAAACTATTTCTATATCTACATAACCACAGTTCAGATCAGAATGAATTTTCCCGTACGAAATTTTCCGCCCGTAAGAGAGTCGTAATTGGGCAGGGTTTCCTTATACTTTTCTGGTCGGAATCTGGCAGTTTCATATTCTCTCACTTTTAAGAAGATATGAGGTTCACGGGCGTCAAACGTACGTATATCAACCGGAATTTGGGCCTAATTATTTAAATGAGTTCTGGCCGGAAAAAGAACGTAAAAATTAATCCCGCCTGGAATCCGGCCGTAATTCTTCAAGCTTCTCGCATTCAGAATCTGGTTGTAATATTGATTCCACCCGGAATCCGGCTGTAATTTTTCAAGCTTCTCACATTCAGAATCTTACTGGCTGTAATATGGATTCCACCTGGAATCCGGCCGTAATTTTTCAAGTTTCTCGCATTCAAAACCTGGCTGTAATTATCGATTCGGCCCGTAATTTTTTTAGCATCTCGCATCTGAATCCAGCTGTCTATTCCACGGGGAATCTGACCACAATTTATCCGCGTATGAAATATTTGCTAGAGTGCATAAATAAACGTAAACGATACAAAAATTGATATTGATTTAATTTTTTTTTTTTACAGCATATACTAATATGAATTACACAAAATATAAACGATTATAAATATTGATGACTGATGTTAATGTTTATTAATTATAGATATTGAATACGCCAATGCCTTAAGTGTCACGGAATCCATTAAATAATGGACTGCATAAAAAATTATTATAACAACCTTAGCTACCCGCCCTTTTTATTTGCTCTAATATCTCAGTCTGCTAAATATCCAAGTTAAGGTCAGTACTTTACACAATATGACAGCATATCCACGTATACGGCCTTGAGTGGTAGAGTTCTATAAATACCCATGTCATCAGAATAAAGTCCTTAAAGCTACATTTAAATCAATGTTCAAATTGACTTAATAATTGCTTTAGGAATACTGCAATGAAAATCCTGATCTTCATCGTTATAATCAATTCAATTGACTCGAACCATGTTACATGGAAATGGTACCCGTATAATATACATTTGATCATCAGAGGTTACTATTCATACCTGTAAATGGTAAACATATATCATACTATGGTGGTGGTAATAATAAATAAGATATAAACAAATACTTACAGTTTGGAATTTATTCCGCAATATTATATACATTTACATATAATATATTACTGGTACACAACTATAAATCACCAAGTCATTTGTTTAACACACTGTTTTCTTGCATAACAAATTCGTTCTGTTATTGCACTGTTCAGCGTTTGCTCGCTTGGTGCAGCATGGTCGTTGTTATGACACCATATCACAACGTAATCTGAAATATGAATATATATACATGTATATATATATATATATATATATATATATATATATATATACTTGCTTTCGATGACATGGAATTCTCGCTACGCTGTCACATGCTATATATGTATATAGATAGATAGATATAGATATAAAAGAAATATCATAAAGCCGATTGAGTATACTCGAATATTTACTTTACTTCAAGGCTATAATGACGTATACGTAATACATACATAAATAATATAACTATCTATATTGAAAGTACAGCACAAGAAGGGGGGGGGGGTGTTGACATTACTTTTTAGCAGGTATTATGCATATCATGGTCTCTCTACATCATATAGCATGAATTGATCAAAAGTACAATTACATGAGAATACAAAGACATGTATCCACAACGTATCTAAAGTTTATATAGGACCGAACTTTTCCCTTAATGCTCATTCTTACGTGATTTATTAAGCTTATGATACTCACTTTTGAGGGCCTGAGTCCTGACTTTATCGAGGACTGGTTTTTCCTTGTCTTTGGTATTTCCAATGCCTTATCCTCGAGAGGCAGCAAGTTCTTCCAAGTTAAACAGCTCTGCGAGCAATTTATGACAGAGAGTAAAACCCGGCTTATTGCTCTTTTTTGCTGTGGACACTGCTTTCCTTAAGCCATCCTTGGACACCATGACATCCGAATCATCGAGAAGTTTTGCCTGCAATTAGTTCTGTGATGTTATTATATGGCTTTATAAAGCAAACAGAACTGAAAATGAGTTAGTTTTAACAAAGTTAAGAATCGTATACTTATTTTTAACGTACCATTTGCGGGGTGCCTTCTGATGGACGATTTGCCGCATGTCCTTTGCAGTGAGATCATACTGTCATTCATGTTGACCTGAGAAGAAAGATCGAGGTTCTTATAATTATTCTAACTATCTAAATAATATTTCAAGTTGTTGAAAAACCAAGTGCAAATTGTAATTACACAGTAATTGTATCAAATTTCATAAAGTAAGTGATAGGTACTTTGATTTTCACTGACAATAATTTTTGCATCAACTTGTAGGTTACACACCATCTGTGGGGCGGAGTCCTGCGGAAGAGTATCTAAATGTTCTTCAGTTTCGTTGCTGATGTGCTGGTCAATATAGAGAGGTCGTCGTGTCTTGTTTACCTGGAAGGCTGTGTTATCCTGTGATTGTGCAAAGGACTAAATTATTGTATATGTGGAGAGAGAGAGAGAGAGAGAGAGAGAGAGTTATTAGTGACAGATTCATCGTTTTATCCGACAACTGAATTGTAAAAAAACATCTTGTAGACTTTTTTAAAAATCAATGACTCAAAATTACATTGTAATTATTTAATACTTAATTTGAATATTTTGTTTTCTCGTTCTTGGCACAATACTTTCAATAACTAACCGGTTGTCCGTCTGTAAATGCTTCGACTAATTTTGTTAGGTAACACTGTACATCTGGTCGCATTAGTCCGCGTAGTACATCTAATACCTCCGGACTTGGAGCTAAAAGACATGTGAATTAATGTATACAATGACATGATATAAGAAACCATATTAATGACTGGAAAACGTTTAACTAATTTATGGTATATTTTATCATGTTTATATATATTTTAAACATATCAATTATATTTGAAGTAACACATGAAGTAAGCACATAAGATGAGAAACAAATCATACCTGGGAGTGTCCTATTACTTGAAGCTTGTGAAGTCTGTGGTGGCTGAACATTGTGATGGTCAGTTACCGGTATGACATTGTCCATTGCAGACGTACACATTGACCATGTTGTGGACAATACTGTCATTCCCAAAGGAGATGACGGCCTGCTTGTGGTAAAATGTGCTGATGGATTTGGTTCAATACGAGGTAGTCGGGTGGGGGGCGTGTCGTACATTGACCCATATTTATGACATGGCAGAGGTTTGGTGGTGTTTTTTTGCAAAGGTGTGTAATGTAGGTGCTGTGTATCATAAGGCGATATAAAATTTTGACCTATTTGTGTCGACCTGTGTGTCTGGATGTACGGGTGTTAGGTGAGGTGTGTCTGGATGTTAGGTGGTGTGTCTGGATGTACGGGTGTTAGGTGAGGTGTGTCTGGATGTACGGGTGTTAGGTGAGGTGTGTCTGGATGTACGGGTATTAGGTGAGGTGTGTCTGGATGTACGGATGTTAGGTGAGGTGTGTCTGGATGTACAAATGTTAGGTGAGGTGTGTCTGGATGTATGGGTGTTAGGTGAGGTGTGTCTGGATGTACGGGTGTTAGGTGAGGTGTGTCTGGATGTACGGGTGTTAGGTGAAGTGTGTCTGGATGTACGGGTGTTAGGTGAGGTGTGTCTGGATGTACGGATGTTAGGTGAGGTGTGTCTGGATGTACGGGTGTTAGGTGAGGTGTGTTTGTCCTGCCTTGGCACTGTGTGTTTGGGTGCGCAGGTGTTGATGTTAAATAGGTGTGTTTGTCCTGCCTTGGCACTGTGTTTGGGTGCGCGAGTGTTGATGTTAAGTTAGGTGTGTCTGTCCTGCCTTTACACAGTGTGTTTGGGTGCGCGGGTGTTGATGTTAAGTTAGGTGTGTCTGTCCTGCCATGGTACTGTGTGTTTGAGGGTGCGGGTGTTGATGTTAAGTAGGTGTGTTTGTCCTGCCTTGGCACTGTGTGTTTGGGTGCGCCGGTGTTGATGTTAAGTGTGTCTGTCCTGCCTTGGCACTGTGTTTGGGTGCGCGGGTGTTGATGTTAAGGTAGGTGTGTCTGTCCTAGTATGAGAGTGTTCATCATCACTACCACTGTCCTCAAACTGAGCTGCTAAGATAATTTTATTTATCTCAGTTTCAGTGGTGGTTTTTTTTTATGTCACCTTCTCCTTACTGATCTTTCTCTTTTTGGGACTGGTGCACTCATCTTGTCTTTTGCTTTCTCCGTTTCTTTCCTCTTTCTCTTGCCCATCGTTTTCTGCTCGTTGACCTCAAAGCGAAAAAACACTCTGGGGTTTCTTTGTCCCCGAGGTCTTTTTTTGCTTTTTTAATGAGTTTTACATACGCCTGGTAAGCGAATTCCTCCAGGGAATCTTCCTTATCTGAAATATAGTACGAACCCTTGTCTGTGATGTATCATTAAAAAAATGTATGAATTGTTAATATTTACAAAAAATATACTTGGGGGCAGATCCCATTTGGATTCGCCTATTTTGTAATTTTTCAAAATTGTTTGGTGCCGATATTGTTGTAATCTGAAATGAATAATGTGATTACCTTTTTTTCAGAAAGTGTATATCTGTAGTGTAAAATTGCGATTGAAGAAAAATGATGTCGTATCTTTAAAATGTAAATAGTCATTTAATAATTTTTTTTGGTTACACCTACTCTTTAACTTGAATTTACACCTACATGTATGTATATTTCCTTGAATTGCGCCATTTCACTAGTGCTGCGATTTTTGAACAATGAAAATATATTCACCGATTTATTTTTTACACTGCAGTGTGCATTTTGTTCTCAAACGCGACACAGGTGATACCGGCTGAACAGCATTGAATTTGTGTGCTGATTACATCAAAGATAATGACGGTACAGGTTGACAATGTGCATTTCCTGTTGGATATTTTATCACTAAATAGCCAAAACATAATTGACTACTGTTGATGATAAGAGTTGTATTATTGAAGCTCTCCTAAATTATTTGTCTGAAGAACAAATTATATATATGGTAGTTAATTTGTTTACTTCACTGTTGTAAATGTTTTCATATGTGTATTTTTAAAAATGTTTATTCTAATCGCAATTTACAATCAAGAGATTATAATAAATGTCTCGAAGAATACCTGTACCAGAAACGTTTGCTTTACGAAATGTGAGTCATTATACAGAGAATTGGATGTAGTCACGTGACCAAGTTTTGAATGTTCCTAGAAAAAGCTAAATAAACCTTACTAAAAAGGTATTCTACAACATAAATTGTAAGTAAACATGAACAGAAAGAAATCTAATATATATGTGTATACATATATATATATATATATATATATATATATATATATATAAAATATATATATATATATATATATATGTGTGTGTGTGTGTGTGTGTGTTATGTTTACCCATACAGTGGTCACAAAGTTTTAAACAAAGAATATCACATTACCTCCGACTTTCACTATTGTCCCATGGTACAAGACTTTGGGCGCGTTTCCTTTCATTTTCCACAGCATTTCCACCTTTTCTCTTGGCAAAAAGTTTCAAAGAAGCTTTAAATCGCGATCATTCCTTCCTACGACACTTAGGCTACTATCTTCTTTGAAATATATGCAAGCAAACATTTTTTAAAACTTGGTTTACAATTTGCAACGTTTCTCGTATATCGTGCGCTCTGGTGATGACAACTTGACCGATCAACTGATAAGAGTAGCTGCGAAGGCTGGACGCTGTGAGGGACAACACGGGGATTTTGCAGTAATTCCATACTGGAAGTTATTTCTCACTTAATTGTATATTTAAAGAACCAATGAATGCAACGCATATATATACCATACTATCTGCAACAAACGTGTATGTTGTCAACAAAAATTGATTAAGGTATCTGAATCCATGATCACCCCTGTTTTACCCTAAATTAAGCATCATTATACGTATATCCAAAGCAAGATGGGCAAGCGAAGAGGACCTTACAAAAAACGAAAAACAGAATTAAATTGCGAGGATTATGAATTTAAAGGGGAAACTATTTATGCATGTTTGCATTTGCAACTTCAAGGAGATTTTGCAGACCAAGGAGATATTCAAGGAGATGTGCAGAATCAACAAAGAATTGAAAATGATGGCATTGAAGCCTGTGAATTAGAACAGGAATGTGCTAATATATCAAGGAATGAGGCTCACCCACAGGTGGATAATCATAATTTTAGTTAGACAACTGCTCAAAATTCATAACCATAATCGTAATTAAGTGTGTGTTATGACAATATGGTATATGTATGTAATTATAGTAGACATGCTCAAAAATGTAATTGTCATCTTTATAATATTCATGTATGGGTGGCCGGTTTAATGAAGTGCAACATACAATATTTCTTTAACATTTTAAGACAACTGGAGATAATAATGATTTTCCAAGCAAGGAGAATGTGGATGAAGAATACGATTTCAAGTATGAGGAGGTACTAAATGTTCTCGCGAAAACAACTGATGATAATGAAGACCAAGTGATTGAAGAAACATTAGATGAAATGAGATGTGATGATGACCTGCAGTTACATGACAGTGTGGAGTATCAATGTTTTCAAGATGATGATTTGGACGTTGAATTGAATGAGGATAATTTTCAAAATGCCTTTGAAGCTGTTGGAAGTGAAGATGAGGATATGCAGCCCCTCTATCCAGGATCGAGAGTAACTACGGGAGCGTTTATGTTACTCTTATCTCTGTTTACAATGAAACACAGTATAGTCGGGGACGGTATTATGCAACTCCTTAATTTAATTTCCTTGGCATTGCCGCAGGGACATAACTTGTGTACCAGCCTGCATTCATATCGGGCTTTTTTTCGCAAATTGCGTAACCCTATAGTATATCACCATCACTGTCCATTTTGCTTAGGATTTATTGAAAACAAAAACATAAGTAAATGTCCGTACAGTGGATGTGAAAAAAGCCTACAAACTTCCAATACACCATATTTTTTAGAAATGCCGATTGAAGAACAAATTAAGAACTTTTTTTCTCAGAGAGGTTTCTACAGTAATTTACAAGGCCGATTTAATAGTAATAGCGATACATACAAAGACATTTATGATGGAACATTATACAAATCTTATATGGAAAATAATGGAATATTGAATTCGCCAAATCATATATAATTTACTTTCAACACAGACAGAGCTCCCGTTTTCAAAAGCTCTAAAGTTGCGATATGGCCTCTGTTTTTAGTTATCAATGAGCTACCTTATCACCTTCGAATGATGAAAGAAAACATGATTTTAGCCGGTTTGTGGTTTGGAAATCACAAGCCATCCATGGGAACCTTTTTGCATCCATTTTTAAATGCTTTTAGGAGACTTACAAAAGGGCATCGAGTTTAACGTACCCTGCATTGGATCAGTGACAAGTAAATCTGTACTTTTATGTGGAACAGCTGATCTGCCAACTAGATCTTTACTATGCAATTCTATTCAGTTTAATGGTTCCTTTTCCTGTTGGAAATGCCTGCAGCCAGGAGAAACTGCAGCTAGGGGAAAGGGCCATTGTTATGACTTCCCCTACATTCATGAAAATCCCAAAGGACCCGAAAGAACGTGTCATTCGCGACGCAAGAGAAGCTATGGAAAATTTGGAAAACGGACGGTCTAGATATGCAGTTAATGGAATTAAAGGACCTTCATGGCTTGCATTTCCCCCCCGAATTCAATATATTGAAGGGAATAGCCATAGATTATATGCATGGTGTTCTTTTGGGAGTACAAAAACTACTTTTGCGACTGTGGTTTGCACCTGAATTTAAACAACATAATTTTAGTGTATACAACCATATAGAAGAAGCTGACGTACGTTTGAAAAATCTCCATCCTACCTTGGAAATAACAAGAATGCCACGGACAATTCAAAATGACTTGAAATATTGGAAAGCATCCGAATTCAGATCTTTCCTCCTCTATTTTGGTCTTCCAGTACTTCACGGAATTTTGGATAAACAAAGATTTCGACATTTTTCCCTACTGTCCAATGCTATTCACTTGTTTTTATATTGCGGATCGACCGATGCCATGATAAATCAAGGTTAAGAAAGGATGTTTGAATTTTGCTCAAAGTTTGAGATATTATATGATGTATCTTTTATGACATTGAATTTGCACCAACTTGTTCATCTGGCAGACAGTGTAATGTGTTTAGGGCCTTTGTATACACACTCGTGTTTTTCATTTGAGGACAAAAATGGATTCATATTAAAATTGATCAGGGGGACTCAAAGTACTGACAATCAAATTACTACAGGTGTCTCTTTCATGCAAAAAAATCCAGAATTAAAACAGAAATGCTTGTCATCAGAACAAAAAGACATAGAACAATTATGCAAGTCAATTGATTCACCGCATACTTTGAAGAGAAGAATATTAATTTCAGATGATACATTTGTATTAGGAGCACTCAAAGACAAAGTGTTATCCAATGAGGAATTCGACTGTCTGTGGGAGTATTTAGGCTATTGCCCTGTTCAAAACCAGTGCGATTTTTTGTAATCTTAGACTTAGACTGGATAGTAGATACTACGCTCGCTTTGACTGAGCGTCTACAGTCTCCACAATTTTCGCCAGAAATTAATATCTTGTCTGTTAAAGTAACAAACGAGACAAAGTTTGTCAACATCAAAAACATTCAAGAAGGTTGCATGTATTTATCTGTTTCCAACACAAATAGACACTACGTGTGCAGATTTCCAAATAAACTAGAATCAGATTGATTATGCATACTAATTGAAAGTACATATTATGTACATGTCATTAACATGTGGACATCCATGAAACTATGGTAAATAAATGGGAATTTTGAAAGACAATTCAAATTGTATATGTTTTAATGTATAAAATGTCTAAGTTTCACATTTCTGATTCACGATAATTTCGAAGTTCCAAATTCCGGCTCACGAAAATTCCAAGTTATAAATTCCATGTCACATGAAGATTTCTGTCTGTAAAAATAATCTAAGTGTTGATTTTACATGTGAAGATAGATAACGATGCAGTTTACTGTCGGTTTCCGGGTGGAATTTCTTATTTTTCTGGCCGTAAAATTGGGGTAGTTACGGGCAGAATTTTATTCCTCCCCATTTACAACCAGAAAATAGGCATTCCTGTTACTTTACTGTCTATTCCCGGGCGAATTACGGGCGGATTCCGTCTCAAAGTTTCGTACGGGTTGGCACATATACAGTTAATTCTTGAATTATCGCCACTCAATTCATTGCCATTTTTGTTATAACGCCACATTTTTTAAAGAACGTTCTTCCTATTACTTAAAATTCTCGTAAAACGCCAAATTCGCTATTGCCATTTGCCACGGTCTTTTTATTACAAAAGTTTATATCAAAGTGTTAATTATCTCGATAAACCGCCATGGCTGCAGGTGATCAGTGATGTGGAAAATTGGTCATTATCGATCTCCGGCGTATGCCTGGATGGGAGGTACCCCATTTTAAATAAGCAAGATAATTACTTAACATGAACCATACTCTTGTTGTTTTTACCTCATTGAAAAATATTTCAGTTTAGCTTTGGCTTCGCCATGAAAGAGGTTTCTATTCAATTTCTAAGAAAATTTGCAAATTATTACATACCACGGAAACCAATCAAAATGTACACAACAGGGAATCTCCAATTATTCTATTGTTTTGTAAGAAAAGTCCATAAAAAGGAAGACAATGAGTGATATTTTGGCTGCAAAAAATTTGAATTTGAAATACTCGTTGATCTTCGTCCAGTTAATGACGGCTCACCTACCAGGAAACAGCCTCGCGGTGCGCTAAATACTGACACTGGACAAGGTTTACTTAAACAACTTGAAACAATACGTGTCTTGTTTGTGTATTGTTTTGAAATGAAGCCTTATTATTGATAAAACTATTTTAATTATGTTAGACAAACTTGGAAAAATAATTACGAGATATTTTTACATTACGTTTGTACATAAAGGAAATATAACTCTTACATATCCAAGAAAAGTAACTCTTTCTCCCCAAGATGGTGGAAATTCAATTCATCGCCAAATTCGTTATAACGCCATAAATTCAAAAGAACAAAAGGTGGTAGTTTATCGAGAGTTGACTGTAGTAAAAAAAACTTGTGCTAATTATAGCATGAGCTACATAATAATTTGCGTCACATTGTGATGTCACAATGTAAAAGTGACATCAATTTGTAGATGACTGTGACAAAAATGGATGATTAAATCGTACTTGAGCAGAGAAAAATTATAAAATTTTACGTAGAACTTGGAAAATCCTTTACGGAAATATACAATGATCTACATAAGTTTATGATGATAAAGGACTTGTCACAGGTCGATAAATAAGAGGATGAAGCATATTAATGAGGGACGGGAAACAGTTAAAGATGATGTTATTCTCGGTGCCCAGTGAACATTAGTATGGAAAAAAATGTGTCGCAGGTTGAACAGTTTGCACTGAAAGATCGACGAGTCACTATTACAGGATTGCTACATGCATCTGTATGTCCCCCACTGCCGCAAAAAAAGTTGAAGCACAAAAATCCCATAACTCCTGTACAATTTTTAGAATCAAAATTGCGGTGGAATATGATCAACTACATAAGGTGATTAACAATCCTGCAAAATTTGAACAAAATCTGTACAGCAGTCTCTGAGAAGTTGGTTCCACAAAGTGTTCCTGTAGTGTATCATGTACAAATTCAACAAAGTCCCACAACTCCTATAAAATTTGTCGGATAAAGATGGCAGAACAATATGATCAACTACATAAGGTGACTAACAATTCTACAAAATTTGAACAAAATCTGTTGAGTGGTTTTTGAGGAGTTGCATCCACAAAGTGTTCCTACACTATAGCATGCACAATTTCTACAAAGTCCCATAACTCCTGTAAAATTTGTTGAAATATAATGGCGGCACAACATGATCAACTACATAAGGCGACTAACAATCCTACAAAATTTGAACAAAATCTGTTGAGTGGTTTCTGAAGAGTTGTGTCCACAAAGTCAGTGTGACAGATGGACAATGGTATTTCTATGTCACCTTTCGCATTGCGGTGGGGGACAAAAATATGAATTCTCTATCTTGAATAGTTCATGAGATATCTAATAGGTCAGATTATATCAAAGAGGTTCAACTTCCATGCTAAGGTCACAAGGTCTTGCTATAAAAAAATATAAAAAAGAATGTATATACAAAATATGAAAGCTCTGCCTTAAATAGTTCAGGAGATATTGATTAGGTAAGTTGTTTTTTTTTTAAAAAGAAGTATATACGACACGGTCACAAGACCAAACATAATTGTATCACAAAGCCTTGTCATAAAAAAGTTATATACAAAATATGAAAGCCCTACTTTCAATAGGTTTGAAGATATTTAAAATATTAAGTTTTCTTAAAAGTAGGTAAAATTCCTAAGTCACAAGTTTGTAGTATGAATGAAAGGGCTTGCCATTAGAAATCTTATGTACCAAATATGAAAGATCTACCTCAAATAGTTCAGGAGATATTGAATAGGGACGGTTTTTAAAAAGTGGGTCCAACTCCAAGGTCACAAGGTTAAGGTTTTCATGGAAGAATGAGGTCTTGCCATAAAGAATATAAAGCCCTACCTTGTACAGTTCAGGAAAGATAGAATAGGTCAATCTTTTTTAAAAGTAGGTCAAATTACAAGATCAAACACCATTGTGTCAACAAGTCTTGCCTTCTGTAGGCAAAATATAAAAGCTATATACCTTGAATAGTAATAAGTTAAGTTTTCTTAAAAGTAGGTCAAACTCTGAGTCCAAATAAGTTAAGTATATTATGGTCCAAATGGCCTTGATTGGAATACAAGCGCATGGACATGTATTTCTCCATTTTGAATCTCATCTACCCTAGTTTACTTTGTTCTGATATGTTACATAAAATCCATAAAAACATGTAAATCATATTTTCTTACAATCGGATCACGCTCTAGTCCTTTTCTGTAACCGGTAAGAAGACTCGGACGTGGATCGGCGCAAGAATTGCATCAAATCAATGCATTTCTTCGCCGGAAGCGCCCGTGGATGAGGTTAAAAGGCCAGAACCGAATCCCTGAATAATGTGTTATTTATATTTTCACCACAGATTCAGTTTTGGTATCATTAACGTCTTATTCCCTCCAATACATAAACATGTAAGTGGAAATTGATAGTGGTACAATACCTTAGATGTGTATAATATCTTAGATGCATTTGAAAGCTCATGTTTCATAGTGCAACGTACGACTGTGACGTCATAGTTACGTTTATGTATACGTAGCAACCAACTCTGATGGCGTCGATCCACATACGAGGTTCATTTACGGTTACGGAAATAGCCGAGTAGTTACGATTGATTTTCTTAATCATATATAATCACTTCTCAATTAACGCGATTGTATGTTTGTAAATTTGCTAAACTATGACATCACAATGCACTGTTTACATCAATTGCGTTATATTTCCCGCATTCAATGAGAAGGCAGATCAAATGTCTAAAGTTAGGATGCTTTGATAGAGCTCTGTCCTAACATATTAGGTGCTAACTTCGGGATATTTTTTGCCCTGTTATGAATATAGCCACTAATACTACTAAAGCCAATAACTTTTGCTTCGTCCTCAAATACGGTCACGCTGTAAGACATATCATTTTTGAATAAAATTGATTTCAAAACAAACTGACAAAGAAGTTGTAAAGCATCTCGTTGAAAGCTTTGTAACTTGTCAAAATCTTCCCTTCGAAAGCCATGTTTTTGTATGCTCCTGAAACACTGGAAATAGGGGGCTTTTTCATTGGTTGAATATCGGAATAAAGAATGGTAAAGCGACCAATCACATAAAGAAGCTGAGACACACCATCCAGCGAAAATATTGGCGTTGTGTCTCACAAGAGGTAAAAGAAGTGTGATCGACCGTGGATTTCCAATGATGAACAGGACAATGACAGTTTACACTGTCCATACAGTGTCTGTGCCATGTGATGCAACTACAGGTACAGTGTCATATTAAGTCTGTCATCAAAAAGGTTTACAGTAAACAATTTTGCAAAATATGACACATCATTTGTCAATTTAGTAGATATGCATAAAGAGAGATTGGAGATAATTTCTATATGCAAGTAGTCAAGTATTTCAAAGTTTCTGAAGAAATACCCCCCCCCCCCCCCCCAAAAAAAATTGAACCTGAAATGGTTGATTCCGGAAAACTACAGAAGCCAATAGGTGATGGGGTATAGAATTAATATTTATTTAACTGACGGCCGCCACTTATTATCTGGCGGCCGCCATATAGATTAACTGGCGGCCGCCATATAAATCAAGTAGCGGCCGCAAGTTATTTTATCTGACGGTCGCCATTTAATTTATACATGGCGGCTGCCAATTGCAAAAACAATTTAATTCGTATTGCTGAGTGATTATTTTGGAAAGATTTAGAATAGTACGCAAACACGCAGCATCGTTTTTCGAAGTGTATAGGGACAGTTGGAGGAGAAATTGTCTTCTACAATTGTTGACAAGAAGAAAAAGAACCTAAAATGTCTATTTTGCTCAAACTTCATACTCCTAAATTGAAGGGAGTGGGCTCCGTTCAACCTTCAATTTATCAGTTCTTTCATTATTACATTTTTGCTTTTCATTATTACCATCAAAAGAGTGGGATGGGGACCAATCCGCCAATTAATCTTATTTCACATGTGAAAATGACTGAGTTTGCTTGTGAAAATAACAGAAATTGAACGATGTCAAAAAAATGGAGGGTCAGCCCCAGGGTTCTACGTGCCTAATACGTTACACATGAAGATTTGCTCTTGCACGAATCTGTCGACATTTGATATCGTAAACATTTATTTAATGGCACAGTCGAAAAACAATAATTTAATTCTCTTAATTGTACAGTACACGACACGAGTTTTATACACCCCACTGTGGAAAATCCATGTAGATACACCTTGTCCTCCATGTTCCATGGTGTGTGTTATTTGCGAATACACACAGCTGCTAAGAGCTTTGTTCTGGCCATAGGCCCCTTGCAAAGAGATGTGAAAATGTGCGGCAGGCCAAATATTCATGATAAGGGTGGAATTTTAAGAAAAGGAAAAATGTCAATATTTTCCCTCCTGATACTTATATTGTTTTTCAGCATTTTAAGCCAATTCCAATGATACCAAACACTATATAAATATTGCATGTAGTTGAGGGTAACATTGAAAATTTTCACCCCGAGAAAACCATTGTCAACCGAGGCGTAGCCGAGGTTGACAATGGTTTCTCGAGGGGTGAAAATTTCAATGTTACCCTCAACTACATGCAATATTTGTTTTATTATACTGAATGTTATGTAAACTGGAAAGCAGAAAAACTTGCGTCTGTTGACATTTGATCAATCACTGTCATGCGATATTTCGTATTTCGATGCGGGTACTCGCGTTTATTACAAACGCTCAAACGACGTCGTCTAGCAATCTACGGCGAACCGTACACGCATAAATTTGACGCATGTGATAATTTTTTATAATATCACCCGTTGTCAAGTACTGTTACCCGTTGCTAGATACTATCACCCTGGGGCGCGTGTTTTCTGTTCTCTGAGGGTAACAATATGTTTTTTCAAATGCTTCTCGACCAATCAGGTTCGAGTATTTTACATGAAAGTATAATAATATATATTATGTTTTTGAAAAAACCTGGTTTTGAAATTGTTTTCTTTTAGTCTTCTTTCTTCATTAAAATATTCTTAAATTCTATGTTTAAATATTGTGTACTTGCAGGCAATTCCTGTTTTGAATGCAAATTAGTATATTCAATAAATGAAAAGCATACATGTACAACATGTAAGAGGGACATTTAATAATTATCGATGTGCTCTCTCTCTCTCTCTGACAAAAGCGCTGTTTAATTTAATTACTTCCATCATATTGGGTTAATATGCATCTTGACAAATATAACTTGATCCAATATAGAAATTAGAGCATTGCCGATGATTAACAAATTGGAACTAACTTATTACATAATTAATAGAAGCAAAAATACAAACCATCAAATGATTTATTTTTAATATCCCGAGTTAATTACATTTGACGGAGACTTATGATCAATGTACTTTGATAGAGGTTTCCATAAAAAAAATGTTCATCGGGAGTGTCTGGATAATGCAATGATTTTTGTATAATAAGTATATACAGTGGAACCCTGTTATTACGTTTTCCATTTTGTCACGATAAAATAGCGTAATACCGGGGGCAACGTAATAAACGTTCCCAGTGAAATCCGTTAAAAATATCATTTGGAAATTGTATATCGTCCGTTGGTACTCCGTGAAGGGGTGTGTGAATATATCTTTACTGTTTCTTTGTTTAAAAGACTATTATACTTTGTTTTATTTACATTTTATCTTTAATGTTTGTAATTCTTCATGTTCTTATCCCTTTTCTTTATTTCTGGTGTAGGATACATAAGGATGTTTTGATAAACGGTTTTTCTGCATTCGTTCGGACCGCCATTTTGTTCAACTTTAAAACAATGCATTCATGTAAATTTCTATCAATAACTCATTCCGGTTCGTATTCAACATTCGTAATAAAAAAATAACAAAACATCGTTTTATTAAGTTCTCTAATTACACAATACACAACACAATAAAAAAAAATCCCACCCCAAAACTATAGACACAAAACGCACACGATACCCAACACTTACACACTTTTCTCACCAACGATAAACACAGAGAACAATTTAAGCGCAATCCACATAAAAAAAAAAAATATAATGATGCACGAAAATTTCATTTATAACGCTAAATGATGGCACTAAAATCACGTGCGCATCAAGGGATTTTAGAATATTCACTGAGGTAAATGCCGTGCGCGAATCGGCCGATAACACAGGACAGTTTGATTTGTGTATGTATGGACGAGATTTACGAACACCCAAGCTGCATGTCCAAACAATGGACAATTTTTTAATTGACCACCTTTCGTCACCTATGTCCAAGCAGTTACCCAAGCGGTTTTAACAATGCTACGATAAATCTTGTCTTTCATGTTCGGTACCAAAGCTGTCCGTAATTAGAGTTTTAATAGCGAAGGTAATCACACTATGCTGAACACTCAGGTGGTTGAGAAATTATTTCTTCGATTATCAAAATATGAAAAATGAAGTAAATTTCATAGAGTACAATGTCTAAATAAACATTATTTAATTGTTTATCACTGGCTTCGATACGAGGTATTCACCAGTATTGATGTCGCTAGATCTATCGAAGTGTGATCAGTCAAGCGTCTCTAATCTCCAAACAGACCAGGAATTTTACGTGGTGACTGCCTCAGACAGTCAAGGTGTGAATGGCTTATTATTTTGAGAATCATTATTGAATAATTAGGGGTTTATTACGTTTTTGTCAGAATTTTTACAACGTAATACCAAGTCCCGGCATCTTAGCGCAACGTAATAACGAGGTCTATTTTATATAGGTTTGTTAAGAAATGGTTTTGTTCTTTGAAATTCCAACGTAATATGCGGTCTAATGTATTAAAGGGGGAACGTAATAACGGGGTTCCACTGTAACATGAAAATTCCTAAGGTCTTTGTCACAGTATAACTAAATTACGGTTAGCTAGTTTGGGTTTTGATTTCTTATGAAAAGTGTAAAATATTTTGGGTCGGTAAGGTATCAGATCTAGTCTAAGATCATGGGTATCTTGTGCTGACCCAATATATTTCACACTTTCCACAAGAAGCCAAGCACTTCTGTTGATTTCAAATACACAGATTAGCTGACCCCCAATTGTTCTACTGAGGCGAAAACCCCTTTGAATTTGCATGGAATGTACAAGTTATACACATATCCTTGTTATAGCCATACATCATAGTACCCCTAACCCAACAAACATTTTTTTTTAAATTGTGTACATGTGTGTGTGTGTGGGGAGGGGGTTAGTAGTCTGAAACTATCTCAATTCTCCCGTCCAACTTCAATTTCTTAAATCGTGCAGTGGGTAGGTCGCTACAAGCTACAAGGCTAAATCCTTAACTTTCAAATTACACCCTCTCCGATTCTACGTGCTTGTAATCAATATTTAAGGATGTAAATCCTCGGTGTCATATGCAACTAGTTCATGAAAAAAAGATTAATATCAATATAAACATAAATGACTTAACGATTATTTGCTTTTATTCATATACGCTATCGATCATTAAAATCTTTAATTGCTATATGAAATCATTTTAAAATTTAGATGCATTAGATAATGAAAGCAACAGAGAGAGAGAGAGAGAGAGAGAGAGCATTGGTAATCATTGATTATAATATTCATGAATGTATGCAGATACGGGAAGTTTAATACGTTCAGTATCAATCTTGAAAGTACAATTTCTTTATGATTAATTATCCATCCACTTTCATTCTGATATTTTTTTTATTTCCCATATTGTTTTCTTTACGTACATGTTAAATTTTTCGCCTGGTCCGGGTTAGGACTAATGAATCCCCCCCCCCCCCTTCTAAAACGATGTTAGGTGCTTAACTGTTTATCTCCCTCTCAGTCAAATATAAAAGAAATACTTGCTATATATACTACAACATCATTGGATTTACTGGACAATTCTTCGATTTCACTTTCATAATACATGTTGATGCAAGCGGACTATCTAGGCATTTTTTTCCATCTTCGCTAGCCAAGATTATTCGTCCACAAAGGCACAGATGACCCAAAACTCATTGCTAGCGGAGATGAGATGAATTTTACCCCTGTATGATGTTATAACTGACCAAAACCTAGTACGTTTGTTTTACAACTTTCATTCAGAAGACGCGCAAGTTTGTGAGTCACTGAATAAATGAGAAAACGTCTGCATTTTTATTTCAATCGTTGTCAACTGTATACTTTGTGATATTTCAAGACTACATGTACTTGATTCAATTTATTGGATCTCATCACCATTATGCAATGGTATACAAAAATATAAAGACAAAAAGCTGTTATATATACATTTAGTAAATAATACATGCGTGTAATGAAGTATTTATCAAGTTAGAAGAAAACCATGTTATTATTAATTTGAAGTATGGGAACTGTAGGTAGGGGAGCACATTTTATTTTATTATTTTCTTAATGAAAGTATACAGAGTTTTCTAAAGGTTTGTTTAAAAGTAAAGATGTTTTTAATTTCTATTTGTTTAGGTGATAAAAATTTGATTCTTTGCTCACATTGCATCACAGTTGAGTACATAATAAAAATTCATCTCCAATGTAAACATGTATATAGCAGACCTTAATCAACTATTCCTAATTGTACAATGAAAACCTTACATTAAAAATAAACCACTGCTTATGGTATACATTTCTTTGAGCTGCTATTTATCAAATTGAAATTACTGGCATGTAATTGTCGTTGTTCATAACCCTTCTTTTATTTGGTGAAATTGTGCTGCACGTGCCGTGAAACAATGTACCGACGAGTGGTGGGAATAACACAAGTGTTTATATACAGGATGTCGAGAATTTGGGCGTTTTATAAAAAGGTGTGAACGTCTGCAGGGAAGTCTACATACGGATATGTACTGAAAACACCAACGTATCATTAAACAACAATTACAAGAATTGAATGATTTATAGCTAATTTCTAAATAATTAATGGGGTGGGGGGCATGCATGCTGGCCAAGCGAAAAGGTTTTTTGGGTGAACCATTTCGGAAATTATTTCTTTGTTTTATAACACGGAGGTACACGGTGGCATCGACGGAGGTGCAGGTGACATCCATGGAGATCCTCCGTGGACTTCAATGTCTAGCTCGCGCGGAAGAAATAGGACTTCAAAGGTGCCGACAATTTTAAAGATCCACCGTGTTTGGGGCAAATTTGTTCCACTGCGTTGCTTGGAACATGCATAAAACTCGTGTTGTGTACAGTATATCACATACATATTACTAAGCAATGGGGAGGGATTGCACCCCTTTAATTTGAGAGAGAGATAGAGAAAGAGAGAGGAGTTGAATAATTGGCGACTACTATATAAATCATTTCAATTGAGTGGCGGCCACCATATAAATTAAATGGCGGCAGCCAGTTAATTTATGTAGCGGCCAGTTAATCTATATGGCGGCCGCCAATTAAATGAATATCAATTCTATACCCAGGCACCTATCGACTTCTGTAGAAAACTGATGCTCATGGTGATTGTAAAGACTCAAACTTTGAAGGATATTACCAATGAAGTTAACTCAAATCGATTAATTACAACTTTACACGAGGAAATCAAGGAAAACTTTGCATTGAATATGGCTTACTTTCAAAGTGCAGGCATCGGCCCCCTTCTGTCCTACCAGTATATACAACTGTTCTCCAGCTGTTAGGTGAAAGAGTCCTCCTAAAAGAGTACCTTGGGATCCATCAGTTGTCCACACCCCATTCCCACCAGCTGCTCCCGAGGCATGAATTCTACAAACCAAAATGATCATCAAATGACTTCACTATAAAGAAAGACCTATGAATACTACAATATTTAGGCCCCAATACATCATGGTTCTTAGAAACTGCTTTTTAAATGATAAAACATAACAACTGAAAAGTACCTGTTTGAAAAAATTGTCACAAAAATGTCAACTATGTCACATTTTGAACAAAAATGATAAAAAAGAGATCGTTGTATTAATTCTATAGTTGTACCCTCTTAATTAATATGATGTTTTATTTTCCAAGTTATTTCATAACAATAAGTGGGTCATCATCTTAGTGGTCAACACTAACTTATAAAAGAACTAGTCCAGTCAGACCAGTAGCTTAATATTGTACTTGGGCTGTCCAATACTCTCTGAAAAAATAGGGCACCACTAAACCGGTACATGATACGCCCGCATACATTATATTGACCCAGGAATTTGAACAAGTAAGAAAGGATTATCCACAAAAGGATTTTGTTGGAGTTGCGATAACAATGTCTTTTGCATTAAATAAATATAAGTCCAAGGGCTGTAACTCCTTCAAAAATAATGGGACACCATTCCCCTTGTAATATGCACATCTACACATTGTGATCTTCCGTTATACTATTAGTTTCATTGAAATCCCCCGAAGGGTTTAAGAGGAGTTGCGAAGACAAGATACTTGCATAAAATAAATTTGTGCAAGAGCCTTAATCCTTCAAAAATAGTGGTGCAGCATTCCCCTTGTAATATGCATATCTCCACATTGTGATCTTTCTTTGTACCAAGTTTCATCAAAATCCCCTAAAGGGTTTAGGAGGAGTTGCAAAGACAAAGTTAAAGGGACAGACGGACAAAAGTGGTATAGCATAATACGCCCGCATTTTTATGCCGGCATATTAAAAAAACAAAACAAAACAGTCACACTGAATATATAACATGTTTGCTTTCTTTTATACAAATGTAAATATGTTAACCCCTAAGTAGTTTGGGAACATATTGGTTTTACTCAGTTTCTTATTATATCATTCTTTTTTCTTGCGAGTTCTTTGTCCATGAGTGTGCTATGAAACTACCCAAGGGATTAAGATGAAACGTTTTTTAGGATAATAGTCGCAGAATGAATGTCATTTTGCCTGAACATGCATGCATGTTCATTGGATTTTTGCTACATTAGCTTTGGAATCAGTCTAACTTTTTGGTTTTTCAATTAAATCATTTGAAATTCATATCATGGGAAGATCTTGAGACCCTTTACCGATTGGCAAAGTCAAAACCACTATACTTCACACACATGCACTTCAATTTGATTACATAATACAAAAACATCTGGAATTCTCTTTTGAATAAAAGGAATGGGATGACATTCTCAGCATAGACAGATAGTAAAAATATCTATAGATGCACATGAGTATCATTTAAAGGTATCACTAGCCTAAAGCATTTTTAAATCTAAAATAATTTTCCTGTTCTGCATATCTAAGCTAAATTCTAATATTCAGCAGCAGTATAAAACAAAACATGTTCTTAAAACAAAAATGCCCCTGAAAGTGCCAATACTAACAAGAGGCCCATGGGCCACATTGCTCATCCGAGCAGCAGTTCCTAGCAATAAACAAGCCTGAACAAAACTATCATTATATAAGCAGCTTGGTTCAGAATTTTTTTTTTCAAAAGTAACGACTAAAAATTCACCAATTTTCAAACTTAATCATTAAACTTGACTACAAATTCATCAATTATCATATGCACTTGTAGACGGATATGGCCTTTCATATTAACAAATCTAATCTAAGGATGCTTTGTGCCAAGTTTGGTTCCCTATATAGATAAGATAAGATAAGTTTATTCCAATTTTGGGCCCAGAGGGCATAACAGTAAGACATTTTATAAAGAAGGAAATTCAAAAAAGAAAGAAAGTTTACAACATTAACTACAGGTTACAGAGACTGCAAACTGTATGTGGATGCAGCATGTTGGGGAAACAAGTACATACATATATGAATTGCTAATCATGTATATATACAAGTAGATGGACAGTATCAGTATTATACCAATATATGAATAATAAACTATAATGATTTTTGCAGTTTTAAAGCATCACTTTTTTTTCTGAAAGTTTGCACTAAATATTCACTCAATTTGACAATTACTGGTTTGTCTTCATTAATCATCAACCAAGTAAATCTGTCCTTATTTGTTAGATAGATAAAATTTTTGTTGAGCTTGTATATACCATTAAAAAACATATTTCTCTCTTCAACATAGAATGGGCAATCAGTAAGGAAATGAAATTCATCTTCAACATAATTAAGGTTACATAATTCACATATTCTTTTGTTTCTTTCTAAAGAAATCTTCTGGCCAGAATTGGTTTTTGTAAATTCATATCTTCCTCTTTCAATTCGAAGGTCATGTGCACTAATTCAAAATCTACATAGAGTTTTTCTTAATTCTAGGGATTCTAAAAATATATAACTTTCCATAGTAAAGTTTTCTTTATACGAAAAATATGTTGTGAGTTTTCCTGATTTCTGACTCTCTTCACGTCGTTTTGACCAGTAAAGTAAAAATTGTTTCCGTACCTGATTCTTCATTTGTTTTTTGAAAAATGAGAATTTGAGATTTTTACAATTGGGTACCAAATTTTTCCTTAAAATAATTAAAGTTTTTGTGCCAACAATTTATATTATATGAATTCAGATTGATATTCTCTGTATAAGCACTGTATAACAGGGATGATTCTGGGCAATTCTCAAGTCTATGCCAATATAGTATATATATATATTTGCATGTAGAACTTTGATCCCCTATTGTGGCCCCTTCCTTACCCCAGGGGTCATGATTTTTACAAATTTGAATTTCCACTTTGTCAGGAAGCTTTCATGTAAATTTCAGCTCTTCTGGCCCAATGATTCTTGATAACAAGATTTTTTAATAACCTCACCCTATTTTTGCGATTATCTCCCCTTTGAAAGGGGCATGGTCCTTCATTTGAACAAACTTGAATCTCCTTCACACAAGAATGCATTGTGCCAAGTTTGATTCAAATTGACCCAGTGGTTCTAGAGAAGACTTGTGAATAGTTTACGCTGCCACCACCGACAGACATTTAAGACTCAAGTGAGCTAATAAAAGACTTTACATAATACAGTCAAACCTCATTATCTGAGGATTCGAGGGTAAAATACTTAAAGAATAATTGGTTGGGACTTCTGAATCACTTCGACATCCATGGTATTCGAAATATCGGCATTTGAGATACCGATGTTTAACTATATATGTTATAATACGAAATTCACTCTTTTGATACATCCCTTTTTTACTTTTCCTAAATATGCATTTAGTTTTCATACAGGATCAACAAAATTAAGAAAGAAGTCTTTCATATGACAAACACAATTTTTTTGATCACTATAATAATTTTGGCCCTAAACTGAAACCAAAACTCCTTCCCCTTGGATCATAAAATTGACAATTTTAGTAAAAGGTTACCTGTTCCTTCTAAATAATATCCATATAATTTCAATTCAGTTTCGGAATGTATTTACATATCATTTGTCTGCTATCTTTAAACTCTCACTTATACAGTGTGTTGATTTCTTTGTGCTTTTCTAGCCGACATCCTGGTCCATTTCACACAATTAAATACAAATACTATAAATTTTAGATCATTAGATGATACGGTTTTCTCTGAGAAAAGGTAAAATTCATTGTATTAGTGCATTGACCAACATGAATTTCCCAAACAAAATTACAATTTTTCCTATATCATTTTTATCAGTATCTTTTCCCCCCTATGTATATTGGTATACATCTCACTGGCCATTTTTAGAATTGGTAGGACAAGAAAGCAGTGTGTTTACCTAAACTGCAAAACAGAATGGAAAACTGAACTTTAGATGATTTATGTCAAGAGGGAGGAAATGCTATTTCAAAAAACATTCAATGCTTGAAAACTTTGAATGGTGTATGACTCCTTCTAAATGGAAATATTCCCCAAGGTCTCGCTTTCATTTTCATGGGTTCTTGTGACAGACAAAATATGTTGTTTAACAAATATGAAATGCCATTAGAGAGGAAATTTGATGACCCTTCATTTGAGAGGCATATGTCCCGATTGGAATCGAAGGGAAGTATATGGAGTGTCAAATTAACATAAGCTCAAATAATTGAAGATATCTTTAATTACTTGAAGATATTATCAATTAAATTGATGGACACAACATTCACTTAAAGATCTCTTCAAATAATTAATGATATCTTCAAATCTGAATTATTGCATGCATTAATTATTTTACTGAATTAATGAGCACTAGAATTGAATTGTTGCTTTCTTCAAATGAATTGATGATATCAACAATGAATTTGATGCATGTTACAATTCAACTGCAAATAGCATAAATACAATTAATGCTCCAATTGAATTGTAGCGTGCATCAATTCAATAAATGTGTGCAATAATTGAATTATTGGTCTCTAAAATTAAATTAATGATAACATTAATTCAATTGATGTGCGCAGCAATTCTTTAAGAGAGAGCAACTTTATGATTAGAAATATCTTCAATGCAACACATCCACAATTGAATTAAGGATCTCTTGAATTGAATTGTTGCTTTCTTTAAAAGAATTGATACACGCATTAATTCCTTATACCAAAGTGTTGTAAGTGATATTTTCAATTGAATCAAAGAGATCATCAAATCATTTATACCAAGCTCCAAATGCAATTTTGTGAACAATAATTCCATCACATTATGTGTGCATAAAACAATAACTGAATTGATGCACACATCAAATCAATCATTGCTTTCATCAATTGAATTAATGCATGCATCAAATCAATTATTGCTCTCATCAATTGAATTAATGCGCGCATGAAATGAATTATTGCTCTCATCAATTAAATTAATGTGCGCATCAAACGAATTATTGCTCTCATCAATTGAACTGATACTCTCTTGAATTGATGAGAGCAATAATTGATTTGATGTGCATCAATTCAATCACTGTGTGCAATACTTGAACTAACAAGAAATGTCTATAAAACATATGCCCCCCATGGTGCAAAATTGAAAAGGGTTATACACATGCATCATTTAATTGATAGTAGTGCCAAACCAATTCAAAATATTGAGCAGACAATATCTTTCTATGTCCAATGTGGATTGAGCATGTGACCTAAAATTAATAGGGGTCATCTACTCCTTAAGATGAGTGTACCAAGTTTGATGTCTGTCAAGCAAAAGGTTCACAAGATATTGAGCGGACAGTATATTCCTATGTCCAGTTTGACCCTTGAGCATGTGACCTCAAAATTGATAGGGGTCATCTTCTCTTGAAGATGTACCAGTGTTCCAAGTTTCATGTCTGTCAAGCAAAGGGTTCTCTAGATATTGAGCAGACAGTACATTCCTATGTCCAGTTTGACCCTTGACCTTTGACCTCAAAATCAATAGGGGTCATCTAGTCCTAACAATGTATCAATGTCTGTCAAGGAAAGGTTTCTTAAGATATTGAATGGACAGTATCTTCCTTTGTCCAGAGTAGATTGACCCTTGGCCTTTGACCTGAAAATCAATAGAGGTCCTTTTCTACTCATAAGTTCATAACCAACCCACACATGAAATATCATTACAATCAAGTGAATGGTTCTCAAGATAGCGAGCGGACAACATGTGGTCTACCGACCAACTGACAGATGTAAAGCAATATGCCCCTCTTCTTTGAAGGGGGGCATAATATCTTCAAATAATTCAAGATATCTTCAATTATTTGAGTTTATGTTAATTTGGCACTCCATAGAAGTAGGGGGAGGAATATTGACTAAAAGAAATGCAGAAAATTAATTGCATGACTGTGTTTCACATGTATCTGAGTAAAGTGATCTTACTCATAAGTGCCATTTTCAGGAACAGTCCATATCTGCACACCAGGAAATGTTCCACTGTCAACGTCAACCACTGTCTTGCTGGATTTGTAAACTGAGTTGCACTTTGACTGTATGGGACCAGTGGATCCAAAGGAATTACAACTGTTAAATTTGTACTCTGCAAAAGAAATTATCATACAATGCAGTGAAGACAGAATTACTTTGAAGATTTACATTGATAAAATGCAACAAAATTGCTTAAACAAAATAATGTGGGGCCTGACCCTGCCAAACAGACAAGAGAACTATGAAGCTGGTATCTGAAGATATTCTTCTTCTATTTAATCCCTGGAAAATCTGTCATAAAAATCAGTAAAATTATGCCTTTATTTCATTAGGCTATATGAAGTTCCTGAGAAAAGTCATTGGTTTTATCATGTGGCAATAAATCCTTCCCTGGGAAGCAATTCTTGCATCTAAATCAAAGAAAAATCGTTTGTTTGGACAATTGTTGAAAATCTCTTCAGAATTGAAATGCACCAACAAATTCACATCTCCTGTGAAATGAAACTAATGTAATAGTCACGTGTATAATATGTGATCTCTCTAATGAGACTAAAAAATCTAAAAACTATATAGTATTCCATGCATAGACATGTGTTTTTACCTTCTCAAACCGTGATGGTATACATGTGATTTAAACAGCATGATTTTGACACACTGCATTGGCCTAATGTTATGAAAATTATTCAATCTGGTCCCAATATGATTTAAACAACTTTAAAGATTATAAACATGCTGTTATAGATTACTGACAAATCAAACTATAACACCACTTTCTTGAGATTTAATAGAATTCCTGGATTGCCTTCGTAGGCCATGAGTTCTCGCAGAGAACAACGAACAGTCTTTAGTGGCACAATCAACCAAAAACAACATACTGAAAGAACAACCATAATTGTAGAAAAAATCTTTACAAAAACTTTTTGGACAATGCTTTGCCATCCAAGAACTTGGATTAACGAATGATTACTTTATATATATATATATGAAAGTTTTGGGCATTTTTTTTTATAGAAGAAAAGAAGACAGGTTAGAGATAAGAGTTTGAAAGGAAGGAAGAAAGTCATTTAATGAGATGCAAACAGAGAAAAACAGGGCTTTTCATAGCTTATGATGAATGTTCAATTTTTTGTAAGGCATTTTTCAAACATTTGTTAAATTCGTTGTACTTACAATTTTTCAATAAAATAAATTTTTCAACATATAATCGACTAATTACATTCTTTTTTAGGGTCTCAAAGCTCAACCTCTTTGAAGGGGTAAATTTGTTTGTATAAATATAGTATTTCATTAATAGAATTATAAGATTTTCCAGACGGTGTAATCTAACATTATTCAATTTACCAAACAAAATTGAATTTCTGCTTGCGTTTATATCTAATTTACAGAAATATTTGCTTGGTTTTTCACCTTCCTCTATCCATCTGGCTCTTGATCTTATATAATTACCTTTAAGTGTTTGAGCTCTAAATAAATTTCTTTCAGATTTTTTTGTTTTTCCTTTAAAACTTTCAATGATTCTTCATTAAAATTTTCTTCCAAAAGTTTTATTTCATTTTCTAAATTATTTTGTGTTTCCTTTTGGTTTTTTTCTTCTGACATGTACAATAAGAGATTGTTTTTCCTCTAATATTCATTAGTAGTGTCTAAAAATAAGTGATCAGGGACACAAAATTCTATTTCAGCATCATTCACCTCATTTACATTTTCCAATTGGTAGACATTAGGGCCGCATATTGCATTTTTGTTTCCTAAATAATTTTGGATTTTACTGAATTTACATATTCTATGTCTTTTAAAAGGGAGTTGTTAAATTTCCAGAATCCCTTTCTGTGTTTAAAGTCTGTTAATTTTAAGGTCAAGACTACGTACTGGAGAGTGATATCACTGATCTGTAACTGTTTTCAAGGTCAACTGCATGTATAAAAGGAGTTAAAGATTCCAATACGAGGAAAAGTCAAGTCTGGCTTGCTTAATGGGATTTCTTTTTCTCCAAGTGTATTTCAATTTGTCAGGATTTAAGACACAAAAAATGTCACATAAATTTTGATTCTCCATAAGATGGATAAGTTCCATACGGGCTTTGGGGTTGTTTAAGTTTTTGTAGTTCATTGTATCTAATTTCTTATCCATCACTAAGTTGAAGTCTCCTGCCATAATGATGTTCTGATCATTCGATAATGGTTCTAGTTTTTTAAATAGGTTACAGTAGAATTGGGGTTGATCCGCATTTGGGCCATAGACTTTTATTAATGTAAATTGTTTTTCTTCAATTATGATTTCTGCAATTATGAAGTTTCTTTCATTGTCTATCACTGTGTTTTTTAATTTGAAATTCAAAATTATTTTTGAATAGGATTGCAACACCCCGAGAGTTTGATTGGTATAATGAATTGAATATTCCTTTATATCCCCACTGTGAAAGTATAATTCTCTCTTCATCTTTTGTAAAATGGGTGTCTTGCAGGAAAAAAAATATTGAAGTTTTTTTTTGTGAAAATAATTCAGAACATCTGTGTTTCTTATAGTCACCAAGACCCTGACAATTTACAGTAAAAATTTTTTTTTTTTTAAAGATATTCATGATAATTTTTGAGTGTTTTATCCATAATCACTAATGTAAAAATTTGCAACATTCATCATAAGGAAAGAAAAGAGGAAAAGAAGAATAGAAAGGCAAGAGAACATAATGTAGAAAACAAATGATTACTTGTCATGACAGAAAATCCAGAGCACTACAAATGGATATCAGACAAAAGTGATTCGTATGGCAGCTATAGACCTATGGAATAAGGCTAGAAATAATGCCTAATTGTAATTCGTCAGGTCAGGGAATGGTTGCCAAATCCAGCTAGAACTGGAAACAACATGAAATTGAGAAAATATAATTTAATGATGAACAAATTTGTAATCTTCCGATGGCTAACATTCTCAAATTAATTATATGTGAAATCAAATGAGATATGTGATATTTTTAGATTAAATGAGATTTAATCTTTTTCCTGAACCATGGACAGGTAGATTAATAATGTTATATTTCCTGTGTATTTCTTTGTGTTGAGCAATTAACACTTTGGTAAGCCCTGGTCACTCCAGGTAAATAGAATCTGTTTCAGATTTAGCTCCACCTACTTTTTCAGTAACCTAATGGTCATGAATGAAATGGATCTTTAAGGAATATTATTCAATGGTATAAAAAAAAAAAAAATTGAGCTCCGAGTTACCTTTATTACTGCACAAATTGTGTTTATTAGATGTTGTGTAACCAGCAATTAAACATTGTGACAGTTCGGGAATGCATGTGAATTATCTGTTGTTTGATGTGTTCCTTTGATCACACCGATTTCTAAGGTTGAAAAATTCATCACAATAGGTGTAAGCGATGTTGGGATCCATAGGGTCTTGTACATGCATGTTACCACTCATGTAGACAACTAAAAGAGATCATTCTAGTTTAGTGTTGCTCTGTGTTCAATGATGTATGAAAGGGTTATTCATTAACCATCACATACATGTTTACTCAAACTTGCTATGCGATATGATCATAAGGTAATGATATGATTAACTGTATCCCTAAGTCTCATGAGACTGTTAAGTTGTGTGTCACTTTTGTTTCTGAAGTTTCCAGCAGTAGGTTAATGGAAATATAAATAATAATATATTGTTTTATGATCTTTCATCATTTAAAAGAATTCTACAAATAGATGAATAATTATGATAGTTACAAATTTCTGTTCGGTATAATCATACTATTTGCAGCATTAGCTCGCCTATAAGCCAATCCCATGACTCATTACTGAGTTTTTATCAGTGAACTATGTACATCATCCATTGGCATCATTAACTTTTCACTTTGAAACTTGGTGTGCAAGCACCCTATATGAACAACATCAAATGGAATTTGACTTCTTCACCATTGATTTAACCCATTGTAAATAAGGTCCACTGAGCCCTTAGTAGCACAAATTCATTTTCATTATGCTTTGAAATATTGATATCGAAGTTTCATTTTAGCTAGAAGGTTGATTTAAGGTGTTCAATTTTTCAAATTCTTGAATTTACCTCGAGATCCTAAATATTTTGTATGAATCACTAATACTCATTAGGAAATAATATACCTGATTATTATGACTAGTTTTCAAATTTATACTTAAGGGCTTAACTTGACAATATTTAGCATTTTGGGGATTGATTTGGAAAAAAAATAACAGTTTGAATTGTGTAAATTGTAGTTTGAATTGTTTTGGATTAGTTTGTTTGCTTCTGTTTTGAGCTCTTATAAATTCAAGTGAAAGCCACTGAAAGGGTATGGGGTGGAGGTATTGATTTATCCATGCAATGTGTCATGTAATGACAATTAAACTGGGCATAATTGAATTACTCATGGTTAGCTAATAGTTAATGAATGTTATTCTTATCTCTTAGGAGCTTTGTCTACTAGGTTTTGCTATTTCCATTTCAAATAAAATTGAGATATCACTCCAGCTTTAATATAGCCACTTATAAACCAAAATAGTGAAATGGACATCTCCTGAGTGATCTGGGACCCTGGGGAGAGGCCAAGTTTATCTAATGCTACAATTATGTTTACAAATATTCACTGAATGAGAACTTTTTGAAACAAATTAGGTCAGCTACAAATGTATAAAGTAGAAAAATGTTTCATCAAATCACAGTTCCTGTTAAATGGCTTAGGGCAACTCCAGTTTGGTTCAAAATTTTACATATACTAATGAAACTGAATAATCTTTAAAAAAAAAAATCTAACAGGGTATTATTTAAGTTCAGAATAATTATTTAACTCAGAAAACAATTAAACTTTGATTTCAGCTGTAGTGCGGATTAGTTAGTAACTAAGTACATTAATTGTCAGATTTTCTTGCAGAGTGATGCACTAACTCAGGGTATAAGCAAGTTTTTTGATTCAATGAATTTTTTTTTTTACTGTTTTACACTTAACAAGTTTTGAATATGTAATCCTATTAATGGAATGTTTTCAGTGTTTATTTGATTTTTGTTTTATTTTATTGTTAACAAGTTGTGTTTCATTGTCTGTTAGCCTATAATGTACTGTTGGGATATGGGGGTTAGCTCATTTCTCTGTTTTCAGGTAGTGAACACATGCGCAGAAGGGTTAGTTCGTTCCATGCCAAACATGAACTAACCCTTCTGTGCAGGGTTAGTTTGTTCCATGCCATGCCAGGAATGAACTAACCCTTCCGCGTATGCTTGAGAATTTCGCTTTCCTCATATTTCCATGATTCAAACTGCATTTCTCTGTAGTTATAGCAAAAAAACACGTCTTCACATCATATTTCAGCGATTTCCTCTTCCACAATAGTTTATATATCTAGCACCGCAAAATACACACCAGCAATCAGCCATAGTTTGCTATGCAGCCTGCACCGCGCCTGTCCTCGCACTTCATATCACGCACCTATTTTTGAAGAAAACATCGCATAACATACAGACCCTGAAGCGTGCTACTACACCTCCAAAGCATTTTGCTTTATTACGTGCAAACTGTTCAGCGTTCCATGCAAACCGTTCAGCGTTCCATGCAAACCTTCAGTGCAAACTGTTCACCGTTCCGCATTTCGTGCAGACCGTTCCGTGCAAATCATTTCATGCATCATCAAGCCACACCCATAGAAACGTGCAGATCATTCAAACCACGCCCTTAGAAACGTACAGACTGGGCAAGTCATTTTGGCATGGGATGTAGGACAGGTAAACATTGTTGGGAATTTGAGCAATTATTTCAAAATGTCTCCAAGACAGGCTTTCAACAGTGAAAATCTTCAAATAATTGAAAGAAAACAGTTTATTATAAAACCACCAGGCACTGAGCAAAATCTGATACATGTACCATTTTATCACCGCGGCCTTGGTAGTTTCTAGCTAGGAAGTGCAGAGACATGTATATCTCGAACTGCCCTTGGTATTTTTTTTGTGTATAGGAATAATTTATTTGTCTTGTTACACTTGTATGATCAAGTTTCTTTTTTTAAATAAAAAATATTTTCATCAAAATTGTTTATCAGAACTTTCTGCATAATGCAAAGACCGGCCTGTGTACAACTTTTTACGCAAATTCCACGGTGCTTTTTTTTTTAACCACAATAGATTGATTGATTGAATATTGTTTAACGTCCCTCTCGAGAATATTTCCCTCATATGGAGATGTCACCACTGCTGGTGAAGGGCTGCAAAATTTAGGCCTATGCTCAGCACTTATGGCAATTGAGCAGAGAGGGATCTTTATCGTGCCACACCTGCTATGACACCGGACCTCGGTTTTTATGGTCTCATCCAAAGGACCGCCCGATTTAATCGCCTCTTACGACAAGCAAGGGGTACTGAGGACCTATTCTAACCTGGATCCCCACGGGTTTACCACAATAGAGGTCAGCTAATCTGTGTATTTGAAATTAAGGTAATTCCCAATACCCCATCTTAATATTGAAAACCCAACAGATTTCTATCAAAATTTGCATGTATTTTGTCGAGAATGTGTATTGACCATGCAATTTCATGAAAAAAATGTTAAGCGGCCTTTCCCAGATTACAGCCACTTTTAAAAATAGAAAACATCACTTTAAAACAAGCAGTGTTAATATGTACATATATTTTAAGGCACTGTCTTTATCTAAACAATAGAAATATGTTTCTTTCATAAGGAATGAATTTATTATTTTTTCATTGGATGGAGGTATACCACGAAAAAAAGGGGACGGAAAACAGCATCATTGCATGTAGCGCATGATGCAAAAGTTTTCCGCCTCCAACGAAAAAATAATAAATTCATTCCTTATCATTTTATATTTCAAAACATTGAGTTTATTTGATAAAACATTATTTTATTTGAGTTGAGTTAACGAGTTATTCTTGGACTACATTCTATGTCATTTCGAGTTGGGTGTAGTAATTTGTGAATACACAACTTTAAAAAAAAATCTAAATCCGTTAGGCCTAATGGTGACTTCCATGAACTGTTGTTTACGGTTGAGCAAACAGGTTTCTTGTCATCAAATAGCCAAGTTTATTTCATTTTCATACAGCGACCCTGTCTAACCTGAAGTACAGCGAACAGATTGGGCAAAAAACCATGCTGATTTATTATGCATAGAGACCAAAGGGTATGACTAAATAATTACATAAAGCAAAATCACATAAAGAGATTGATTGAATATTGTTTAACTTTCATCTCGAGAATATTTCACTCACATGAAGATGTCACCACTGCTGGTGAAGGACTGCAAAATTTGGGTTTATGCTCGGCACTTATGGCCATTGAGCAGGGAGGGATCTTTGTCATGCCACACCTCGTGTGACATGAGACCTAGGTTTTTGTGGTCTCATCCAAAGGATCGCCTCGTTTAGTCACCTCTTACGACAAGCAAGGGGGTATTCATGAGGACCTATTTTAACCCAGATCCCCATGGGATTACATAAAAGAGAAATCATGGGTAACCTCTAGTGCCTAAAATAAGTTCCTTTTGATTATATTCATACAGACCCTGAATTAGTGTCCTACTACACCACTTCCACGGAACGGTACGAAACAATTCTTGCATGGAACGGTGAACTGCTTGCACGGAACAGTGAACGGTTTGCACGGAACAGTGAACGGTTTGCATGGAATGCTTTGCATGAAATGCTGACTACTTTGTAGGCGTGGCTTCCACGCTTTGTGAATGGTCTGCACAAAATGATAGGCATGGCCTGCAAGCTTCGATTTTTTCAGCATGATTTTGTTCTCCCTGGGGTTAGCTTAAACATGAAATAATTTCAACATAATAATAATATTCTAGATATTGAAAAAGGTTGAGAAAGGAATAATTGGTTGCTCCTATGCAATGCGGTAAATTCCATTGTTACGTATCAATGACTTAATTATAAACACGCTGGGATAAAAACAAATGAATAAGTTTTTAGCTTTGGATAAAAAAGACAAGAGGTCCATGAGCCACATCGCTCACCTGAGTCACCTTGGCCCATGTTTAAAGATTTTCCATATAAAATCACAAGTAAAACTTTGATTCCTATTGTGGCCCCAACCCCCAAGGGTCATGATTTTTTTTTACAAAGTTGAATCTGCACAATGTCAGGAAGCTTTCATGTAAATGTAAACTTCTATGGCCCATTATGGTTCTTGAGAAGAAGATTGCTATTAAAGATTTTTTTCTATATAATAGTATGTGTGACCCCATCCTACCCCCAGGTGCCATGATTTTAACAAACTTGAATCTACAAAATGTCAGGAAGCTCAATTCGTGTAAATTTCTACTTTGCTGGTCCAGTGGTTCTTGAAAAGAAGATTTTTTTCTATTTATTAGTATGTAAAACTTTGATCCCCTATTGTGGTCCCTTCCTAATTCAACCCCAGGGACCAATATGATTTTAACAAACTTGAATCTGCACCACGTCCAGAAGCTTTCAAGCTTCATTTGAACAAACTTGAAAGCTCTTCACCCAAGAATGCTTTTTGCGAAGTTTGGTTGAAATTGGCCCAGTGGTTCTGGAGAAGAAATAAAAAATGTAAAAAGTTTACAGACAGATGGACAGATGACGGACAACAGGTGATCAGAAAAGCTCACTTGAGCGTCCAGCTCAGGAAAGCTGAAAATTCTTCATGTTCAGCTACTCTTGAAAATAAGTTATGCCCCTTTCTCAAACAGACTAGACAAATACCCCCTGCTGGGTTTTTCATGAAGAATAATAGTCCAATCACCATGAAAATATTAGGTGTACATCTTTTATGGTGAACATTAGAGTGTACAAATTTGCAGGAAACTCCATGCACTAGTCTCTTAGAAAATGTCCAAACAAAATCATGTTCACAGATACCTATATTATAACCCTCCCTCCTAAATTTTGTTTGCAGGGGGTATGAAAACAAGGTGGAAATTTTCATAATTACATCAGAGAACTTCCTTCAAACCAGGCCTCCTGAACTGTGTATAATACCTTCCTTCCACTGTATAATAATTTACAGTCTGTTAATTGTAATTTTTGCTAAATACTATAATTCAATGTATAGGGCTAGCTACCACACAATGAAATACTTGTGTAAGGAAAATCCTTCAACAAATTCCTTTTCAATGCCTTGCTGACTGTAACATTGGTATATGATTGGAATCAAATTTTTGAGCATTCAAGTTTGCAGTAATTGCAAGCATGATTTCATCTTTAGACTGGTGCAAAAACCATAATGAGCAAGCAGTATGGACTAAATCTAATCAATGATCTGCCCAACTTTATTTTGGTCTCCATTTATATGAAATATATTTTACACTCGGAAAAGACACATAGTTCAGTCTAACCATCATTCATGAAACATAACACCAAATTTAAAGAATCTAATGAACCACTAAATACGGTAAAATGAAAAGGCCTAATCATTAGGACTGTCACAGGAATTTAATGAACGGCAGACTTTTTGATAAACTTGCATGGCTCAACAGAACCACATAAATCTATGCCAAGAATAAAGCTCTCTTAAAAATTGTATGCATACACCAAAAGCGGTAAATTTAATGTCAAGAGTGTGTGTCTCTAAAGAGACATAGAGCGAAAGCGATTTGGAATAAATGGGAAATATTCATCTGAATTTTTTCTATATTTTGCCTATACCAAGGATGACATCATAATACAACATTCGTAAAATAATATGGGAAAATTGTAACACATAAATGTTGTGGTGGGGGGTGGGAGGTTAGAAATTAATACTTTGTAAAACTAAATTATGTAGCATTTAAGCCAGGTTTATATTTTTGAATGAATAGTTGTTCTTTGGTTTCACATTCTTTTTCTGTTGCATCTTTGTTGAAAAACGGTAAAACTCAGATTCATGTTTTTAATGCAATTTCTAATGTGTTCACTTATATGTGTACACTGGTATCTAGGTTCTCGTATCCGTGTTGTCGGTGACAGTCATGCGGTATCTTACGGTGTCTCCTGTCTGACCGATATATATTCTCACCGCATCCGGCACAGGCAATTACATAAATAAAGTTGGAACTAACACTTGTCATTGACGTTTTTACTGTAAATTTACTTCCATTTTTTAAGAAATTCGGACAGTTGTGTTATGTACAGGCAAGTAACGCATCTTGGTTTGTTGCATTTAGTGATTATAGGAGTTTCTTTGATAAAGCCCTTCACCCAAGGATGCTTTTTGCCTGCCAAGTCAAAAATGTAAAAAGTAAAAGTGTACAGACAGACAGACGACAGATAACAGGTGATCAGAAAAGCTCACTAGAGCTTTCAGCTCATGTGAGCTAAAAAAAAAAAAAAAATTAAAAGATTTTTAAAGGAATTTTAGGGCCACTGGACAGCCTGAATCCAGTGAGCCACATTGCACCCAATGTAAAATGAATGTAATTAACATATTGATCATAGCCGGCCTTGGCAAGACGATACTTGTGTGGCATCATGGTCTATGTTTTGAAGTCATAATACAATTGAAGTAGTGGCTGATCTGAATTAGGAGTTTGTGCAGCAGGAAATTCAAACTGGCCACAATTGAAAATTGCAATAATGCACATCAACTTTCCAGTTCCATTTCTCTGTTAAATGTAAAACCTGGGAACAACCCACCGGACATTTCCTGAAATTGCATACTCTGCATAAGCAAGTACAACTTTTAGTATGTTTCAACTCAAGTTTAATTGGTGTTTATTTTAATCACTGTTTGTTTTTAAATGATTAAACAGGTTTGATGAAATAAAGAGATTTAATTTCAATTCATCACTTTATCCATCTTGAAACATACATTTTCCACTTTTTACAATATTTTCATTAGATTACTAACGATGTGTAAAGTGTTTTTGGATAAATTTGTTTGGTATTAAAGGGACTGATCTACAATTTTCCCCAAAATTTTGTTTCTCACTCTTAATGATCAAAGTCGACTGTTTATACATACAAGAGGCAAGCCAGTTTCTGTTAAATTAATGATATATCCATCGAAGTTTATTATATGTTGATGAAATGTATTAATTAGATTGGGTTCGGTGTGTGATATATATATGTATTGAATAAAACGTGTGTTGTGACCAGGCATTGTTTATGCAGATAATCGTCCTGATAGCACGAATTAACATGGTGGCAGCTAGCGGTGTTTGATCTCTGAAAGCGTCTCAACCAACCCTGCGAAAGGTGACTTACCATTGCAAACAGATATTTTGTAAGTTTTGACTTTTTGTGCAACCACGTGCATCCGCAATTTGCAAACATGGGTGAGGCAGAACCAACCCCTGTGCAAGTATATAGCTGTCCTTTTCGATTACCACCACAATTAGAATTAATGACAGGAAATGTGTCAGAAAATTTTAAGAAATGGAAAAGACAGGTAGAGGTGTATCTCGCAGCTTCCGGTGGCAGAGACAAGGCCAAAGAAGTGCAGGTAGCCATAATACTCAGTTGCAGAGGCCCCCACGTTGTAGAAATTTATGATCAATTTCAGTGGGAAGATGGTAATGATAAGAATGACCCTAAAAAACTGTTTGAGAAATTACAATCTTATTCTAACCCCAGGTCAAATGAAGTACTTGAGTCACACAGATTTTGGAAGCTCCCATACCAAGATCCATTTGATAGTTTTCTCACAGATCTGAAGACACGTGCAGCATCCTGCAACTTCAAAGAACCAGACAGAATGATGAGAGACAAAATAGTATTCACGGTTACTGGGAAATTACAGGAACTTCTACTCAGAGAGGACAAACTTACACTGGAAAGAACTATTCAAGTATGCAGAGCGTATGAACAATCGAACAGACAAGTAAAGGAGATACGTGAAACCACTCTGAAAGTGAACAAGATACAGAAATCGAATGACAAGCACAGTAAACAAAAACCTGAGATTCCAAAGACTAAAACAACTCAATTTAAGAGAAAAGACTGTGAATTCTATGGGTACAAACACGAACCAGGTAAATTAAAGTGTCCAGCATGGGGAAAATGTTGTGAACAGTGTGGTGGAAGAAATCACTTCAAAGCAAAGTGTAAGAAAATACATTCAGTTAGTCAGGAACAAGAATTTGATGAGGATCAGTGGTTGAAAGCTGTTAGTGCTGGTGGCAAGGAAGTGACTGCAATCATGCAAGTTAATGATTGTGACATCAGATTTCAACTTGATAGTGCCGCAGATGTTAATACAATTTCTCAGCACCATGTTCGCAAGGAACATTGAATGCAAACCGACCAAAATCCGTTTGAACATGTGGAACAAGACAAACATGAAGCCACTTGGTGAGGCAGATCTGACAGTTATCAATCCACGCACAAATGAAAAACACCAACTCAGATTCATTGTTGTTCTGAATCAGTACACATGCTTACTTCACGGGACTTGAAATTGTGCAGAAATTGAAATTGATTACTATGAATGATGAAAGATTCATAGCCAGTGTATCGAGCAGTGACCTAGGTGATTTGGGAACAGCACATCTACATGTTGACCCAAACGTACGACCCAAAGCTCTTCCCTGCAGGAAGATCCCACCGTTGCCACCATGTTAATTCGTGCTATCAGGATGATTATCTGCATAAACAACGCCTGGTCACAACACACGTTTTATTCAATACACATACATCTATATATATCGCACACCGAACCCGATCCAATTAATACATTTCATCATTATAGATCTTTAACATTTCAAGCATTCTTTGGGTAAAATGTGTCATCTAAAAGTTAGAATTTGTGACTATGTAAAATTATATTACAAAATTAACATTTCACTGGTTTGTTTGTGTACATAAAAAGACTCGAACCTTTGTTTACATAACACAGATTTAAAGGGACATGGACACGATTTGAGCTGAAAATTTTCAAATTTTATTTCCCCCCATTTTTATTGTTTACAACGCCTAACTAAAGTATTTCTAATGGTCAACCAAAATTTGAATATCAGTTGTTGAGTGAGATACAGCACTCAGAATTCTTTGTTATGTAAATAAGGCTCATGACATGTTTTTGTTTACATTATAAGACTGTTTAATAGAAAATAGCACGTTTAAAACAAAATGAGATGTGCTAAACACTGGAAAATATTTAATTGTGTTTAGAATTCACTTAAAAATTGAAAAAGTCTGCTTTAAACAAAACTTTTACTAGTTTATTTAACCTATGTTAACAAAAACATGGCACATACGAGCCTTGTTTACATAACAAGGACTTGTGACCTCTGTCCTCCCATGTACCATGACTACTGACATTCAAATTTTTGTTGATCATTAGTAATACCTTAGTTAAGGATTCTAACCATTAAAAATCAAAAAATAAAATTTGAAAATTTTCAGCTCAAATCGTGTCCATGTCCCTTTAAGGTCAAAATATTGCTTTAATTCTTGCATTCAGGTAAAAATTTTGGCTGTCAATATTAAATAAGTTATATTTTCAATGTCAAAAATTAAAAATATTTTTTTTCCAAAAATTGTGAACCACTCCCGTTAATCTAAACCATATTGTATATTCGAAAATATCTTATACACCCAAAGAAAATTTAATATATACGGTTTTATTTGTATTATCAAGATGTTTTATATGAAAGTATATTACATGTAAATCTAAATATATCTATCAATATCAGTAACAATAGAAATAGAAATCGTATCAATCACTGTATTGATGAATAATTAATTTGAACTGAATGTTAATTTTATATATGGGAGATCTTTTAAATAAGTTCATACTCTTGAAATAAAAGCTGTTGAATTCTGAAATGTCAACACAATATGGACTACAGTATTTTAAAAGTTATATTTGAAAGATTCATCAACATGTTTTCTTTCGTTTACATGGTGGGTTTCTTTTTGGTTTTGTGTAAATGAATAAAATTTGGGCAAAATTCAGCTTAGTCTTTGTCTATTAAACATAACATGTTTTTTATACCAGTTGTTTTTGATTCCGTGAAAATAATGCTTGGGCTGTTTATTTCAACTGTCGGTAGAAATTAAATAATCTGAAGTATCAGTAGCTGCGCGAGTCCTACTCTGTGGTGCAGACAATTTATGTAACTCACTTCTAAAATAGAATATATATATAAAGCAGAGTTCCCACACCTGTCTCTTTACTGTAGTCTTAAGTCACAAGTGCATTGATAATGGAGATTCTATACCCCTTTATAGTCACGAAAAAAAAATCAATGTTTGAAATGTCACCTCAAAGAAATAGGCTTTCTTTGATGTTGAAGAAAATTGCCAACAATAAACCGACATGTTAATCTTCCAAAAAAAAATAATATTCCACAAGTCAAGATAATGTTTCATTTTTTATCCCATTTCCCCTATAATTTCACCCAATCACTAGCTTAGCTGCCCTGACAGTAGCACTATACTGTCAACATATTATTACAAGTACATCTCAGATTGAGTGTTTAATTGTCTCAATGAGACAGTTTCTGCAGGTCAAATAAGAATATGACATCACAATTCAATTCTTTAGTGAAACATTAGTGATAACCATTATTTGTCACTCAATAATTACAAGTTATACGGAATCAAATATAATATCCAGATTTATGAATTCATTACCGATTCCTCTACCTATATTACATGCAAGTCATTTTGTAGTGATTATACTCTAATGTTAATATAATACTCTACTTCATAGCGATAGGCAAGAAAAATAATCACATCCCTGAGTTTTGTGAGTATAATGAACCTTTGTTGTTTATTGTGATATATATGCACGTGATCTTTCATTATTTAACACATCAATCTCAATTTTAAAGTTAAATAAATGTTTCGTATGTTTGCATTGTGGGGGAATAAAAACAATGGGAGCTAGCAATTGGCTAAGTTAAATATCTGTACAATCAGAAAAAGAAACTTAAAACTGACATGAATTTTAAGTGCAGAAGAATTCTCAGCAAATGCCATATTTCTCCGTTTATCCACCATGTTAATCATTCTGTTTTTCTAAGTATTGGATTTGCATAGTATATAAGGGGTGAGTTTTGCAGTAGATGATTCATGCGATTTCACATTAATTAGTGTTTACAAATTTACCTGTATGGATAGACTTGACAGACGTACATCTCCAATAGTAATATATAGGGAATACGAGACAAATGAAATGAAATTTGAAAACGCCATGCAGTGCTCAAAATTACATTAAACATATCAGAGATATCATTGTGATGGTAGTTTAGCATCACAAAAGGGCTCTGCTTTGTGGCCATTACTTGCCGAGTTCAATCTTAAATATCTCAACGGATATGATATGGATTTGCTCGAGGAATCGACCCACAGTGAGATTCAGAATTCCAGCAAAAAAAGTTATCACTTTGAGGTCACCTTTTTGTCTGTATGCACTCAAATATCTCCAAATCATAAAGTTTCTGAATTTCACTGACAACAGGGTTATATATATATTTTTAATTAGATGATCTATTTGGCAAATAACATAATGTTTTCTCATTTTTGTGGTCAAATTTGACAGTACTTTAAGTTGTGCCCAGGGACAAATTAAACATTTTCAGATTTGTTGTGAATTGCATGATGTGAATGTGAACAAGCATTCTGTAAGTATTGCATTAAAGCAAGACATGTCCTCTACCATTTCCAAGTCAATTAGTTGTCTGAATAACATTCTGCTTGAATAATCATGTCACCATGCAGTTTATCCACAAGAATAACAAGGTGCCATAAAAGCCATAAATGACATTTTCTCTGTCCAAGGGCCACAACTCAGCAAAAAATCAAAGGATTGGAATAAAATTCGAACATGATCTGTAATGCAATGTACCAAATATCAAATGAATATCAGCAAGCGTTATGAAAAAAGGTGCAGAAAAATGAGTGTTTGAGTAAATTTTCTAAGTCTAAGGGCCATAACTCAGTAAAAAGTCAAATGACAGGAACAAAATTACAATTTGATTTGTAACTTGTAATGGTAAAGCAATGTATTAAATATCAAATGTATATCTGCAAGCATGAAAAACAAAGGCCCATGGACCACATTGCTCACCTGAGTCACCTTGGCCCTGCCATTGTTCAGCTGTTGTGATCATGTCTCCCCTCTTCCACTGTTCGTCCGTCCATCTGTCTGTCACAAAATATTGTAAACGCTTCTCCTGCTATATGGCTTATTGGATATACTTGAAACTCTGTGCAATGCTTCATTGCCATTTGTAGATGTGCATATTGTTGAGACAGGAGGATCCAATTATTTTCCCAAAAGTTATAGTGGATCTAAGAGTGGTGGAGGACGTAAAAAAGCTTGTGAACATGTCTCTATTATTATTATGGCTTATCTGATAGACTTTGTACAATACTTCAATGCCATTTGCAAATGTGCATATTGTAGGGACAGGATGATCCAATTGCTATCCTTAAGTTATAATGGGTCTGAGGGGTGGAGGGTGTAAAATAGTTTGTGAACACTTCTCCTCCTATATGGCTTATCGGAGTGCATGATGTCTATGTTCCAGCCTGCCCATGCTTTCTCCTCCATACCATGCAGTACATTAAGGGGAGGAGGTTTCATTTGGTGCACTTCTAATCTGGGGAGCTGGTGGAAACATTTGTTTTTCATAAAAACAATCTCTAAGTTTTAAATTTTTTTTTTATCAATCTTTATTCCGATGAAAAATCCTGACCCCATATTGTGGCCCCAACTTAGCCCCAAAAGATCACAACATAACTGAAAACAAATTCATATAACACAGAGATGCCTCAACACCAATATGACCAAAATGATCTTCCTTTCTGGATAAGACCAAGGTCACAAGGTAATTGATCATGGTATGATATGAAGACCTTATCAAAAGAAATCTACATACAGAATATTAAAAGTTCTATCTTGAATAGTTCAGGAGACGTTAAATACTGTGGAATCATTAGAATTGTGGTGGCTCAATTTTCGTGGAATTCGTGGGTACCCTTCACCCACGAACTTACATCCTCAACGAATAAAAACAAAGCAAATATTTCCGAGTTATCTTTCTTACAAATATATAAATCCACAAAATTATGTCCCCACGAAGCCATAAAAATTCAGCAATCCACGAAAATTGGTCCCCATGAATTTAAATGATTCTACAGTAGGTAAGATTTTTGTCAAAAGTAGATCAAACATCCAGGTCAATGTCACAAGGTCAAATTTCACAAAATAATAGGGTCTTGCCATAAAGAACATATATACAAAATATGAAAGCCCTTTAAATTTAAATAATTCAGAAGATATTGAATAGGTCATGAATTTTCTTGAAAAGTAGGTCAAACTCTTTGAGTTCAAGGTCACAAGTTCGATTTTTATTAAAAGTAGGTAAAACTTCCAGGTCAAGGTCACAAACCATTGTATCATATAAAAGGTTTTGTTGTAAAAAATGTATATACAAATTATGCAAGCCCTAGCTTAAATAGTTAAACAAATATTTTTAAAGATTTTTCTCATATCAGTATATTACACTTTGATCCTCCATTGTGGCCACAACTTCACCCCCGGGGACAATGAATTGCACAAACTTGGATATACTCTAGATCAGGAAGATTTCATGGAAATCTTAACTTTTCAGGCCCTGGATTTTTGAGAAGATTTTTCCTATGTACTTAAATGTAAAACTTTGATTACCTATTGTGGCACCACCCTATCCCCGGGGGCCATGATTTGAACAAACTTGAATCTGCTCTATGTCAGGAAGCTTTCATGTAAATTTGAATTTTTCTGGCCCAGTGGTTCTTGAGAAAATTTATAAATGACCCCACCCTATTTTTGCATTTTCATGATCATCTCCCCTTTTAAAGCACATGGCCCTTCATTTGAACAAACTTGAAAATCTTCTTCACCCATGGATGATGTGTACCAATTTTCATTGAAATTGGCACAGTGGTTCTGGAGAAGATGAAAATATGAAAAGTTTACAGACAGAAAGACAGATGATGGACAACGGGTGATCAGAAAAGCTCACTTGAGCTTTCAGCTCAACTGTGAACACATTTTAACATCAGTAGCTGTATGATAAATGTTACATTTACTGGCACTTTATAATATTCCTGCATAACTCTAGATGGATATCAGTTACTTTAATTTTTACTCACAATTTGTTTTTTATTATACTAAACTCTGTTTGGACGGATTCCATTACAATGCAAACTGATTGTGACCAGTTGGTAAACAGGCACAGCAAAGCATGGATGATGCTTCACAATAAGATACCCAAAGGGAAGACAAGGGCAAGCATGGATGATGCTTCACAATAAGATACCCAAAGGGAAGACAAGGGCAAGCATGGATGATGCTTCACAATAAGATACCCAAAGGGAAGACAAGGGCAAGCATGGATGATGCTTCACAATAAGATACCCAAAGGGAAGAAAAGGGCAAGCATGGATGATGCTTCACAATAAGATACCCAAAGGGAAGACAAGGGCAAGCATGGATGATGCTTCACAATAAGATACCCAAAGGGAAGACAAGGGCAAGCATGGATGATGCTTCACAATAAGATACCCAAAGGGAAGACAAGGACAAGCTGTTGTGTGTCCTGAAAAAAAAAACTAAACCAATCTATAGTAAGAGCACTGCAGAATATGATAGGAATTGCTCAAATGTTCACGTACTGTATATTACTGTTTCATATAATTATCATAAAAATAGTTTATTTAAAGAAGGTGACTTGTTTGATGCACTGTTCTTCCCCAAAGCTTTCTTATATGGGATATGGGACAGATATGTCGGAACAAGCTTTATAACATTGTATTTTACAGTTACATGTACATGTATTTTTAAAGTTGTCAAACATATTTCATATTATGGTGTAAAACTCCTGCAAAAATTGATTGAAGGGTATATGCACAAGTTTCGAGTCAACTACAAGATTCGATTGACAGTCTGCGTGCCAGGATACTTGGGTAATACCTGGGTATCTCAGTATGAATGCAGATAGCAGCCACACGACGCAGAGTCAGTCGACGTGTGTCTATAGATACAACGGCTGTCGGTGAACATGACTCAAGTGTACATTTGCATTAAACATTATTTGTTAATTGCTATCAACAGCCATTTGAAATTTTTATAAAACTCAATGTGTAAGGCATAATGGTAGATCATTTTCTGTGATAAGTTGCATAACCAGTTTGATAATTATGTTCTAACAAGTTGTAGAGAATAAGTGTATATTGATGAGAAAGGCAACATGGAATAATTTTATCATTTAGTTTTTTGAATGACATTACCTATGCTACTAGTTATTTGGCCACTCAAAGTTTTTGTATTTGGCCATCATTGGCAGGAAATGTGTTCCGTATGCAAGACATCATACAGGCTGGTTAAGGAGTACGGTTATTCTTTCCAAGGAAACCCCAACACCATCATACTTATTAAAGATAAACGACACATTGAAACTTGTTAGAATGTTATTCTAAAACTATATCATGCCCCACTCTTGCTGCTACAGGTAGGCATAATAAAGCCGTTTCTAAAACACATGGATCTAAACATACACTTTTAGAGTTGATTATAGTAATTGCTTGATTCGATCTCTCATCAATTTTAGCTTTGGCTTTGTGGCACTCTCTGCATGCAGTAAAACCTGTTTTTAGGACAGTCAATATAGGTTGACATTTACCACATGTGCATCTACAATGTGTAGTTATTTCAAAATAATCTTTTGCCATAACTTGAACAAAAAAAAAATCAAATCAAAGACACTTTTAGTTATGCAATTTCTTGTTACATAATTATAATGCCATCAAATCCTGTGTTTTAGATACAGTATTGTTATCTTTTATAACCCCCCCATCCATTGGCATGTCTTCTGTATTACTGTAATTGGTTATCTTATATATATTGTCTATAGTGGACTCTGAATTAGAAACATATAGTCTGTCTGTTTTGGGGAAAGATGATGCAACCGACACCAGAATTTCACTTTATGATACTACAACGGCTATATTGTTCTCAATAATGTTTATAGGACTGGGTCGATTCACTTCGTTCTGTACTGATATGTAGTACGATATTTATAACCCAATACCATGTACAACAATAATACATGTATTAAAGTTTAGTTTACAAATTGCATTTCGTTATGTTTTTCTTATTTATACAATTTCATATTTTGTAGAATATAATGTTTGAACAAATGAACTACATTAATTTTAATGAATAATGAAGTGTTTATTGTAACGTCTGAAGTGAAATAGTCTTTCAGTTATGAATGAAAAATGGATACAATATGTTTCGAAATTTCACCATGTGCATCGATATGCTTATCTGATATCAATACATTAAAAGATAAAAATGTTCAAATATGTTGTCTCAGCTGAGCCCTAAAACAGCTAGTGTAGCCTGTTGTATTGACCTTATCAGAAAAAAGAAGACAACCATTAGATAAGATGACAAAATAGAAAAATGGTTTTCCTCCAAGTCACCACGATGATATCGATATTGGAGTACAACATCAATAACTGTCCTAGGGTAATTGTCATTATGACTTCTTGAAGGTGGCAAGGTTTGACATGCTAATTATTTAGGTCATCAACAGTAGCCTGGCGGTCAGAATCTACTTAACGTCCCTTCTGTCCATTAAAATTTTATTTAGCAATTCAATGTAAAATAAAGAATCGGATAGTAAATATAAAGTACTTAAGATCATGGGACCTATCAAAAGGTTTGGAGAAAGATTTACATATTACTATGCACAGATTGTTATTTAATGAAATTAATCTATTGCAGAACAGATGGTCAAGAAAATATTTGATTCGATTAGGGTTTAAATATTTTAAAATTATACTTTCTAATAATCCGACATTTATTAATGAAGGTCCAGCCCTGCATGGGAACTGTCACAAGTGTGGGATAGACCTATTTGTGATTTCTTTATGATAATAAGCAATATGTTGTACATGCATATAGTCAATTTAGAAAAACAAACCACGATATATTGTCACTTCCACTCTCAGTTCCCCCAGCACTTCGGGTATCAAACCTATATAATGGCCTGACACCCATGAGTTCATTGATGATCACTTTCATCATCTCTTTCTAAATAATTGGTGATGGTAGAAAACTTTCACTAACGCAGTTGAAAAAATCGTCCTATAGTGTTCTTTGTGCGACATTGCAGTCTCATACGTCTTATAAACTCTTGTACCTTTGACCACTTCCGGAACATCCTATGTTAAGGGAATGTTTCAATAAATCTAGTTCATGTACCCAAAACAAATTATTTTAAACAAGCATTCTCGGAAAGTATTGCATATACGCAATATATGTTCCCTTCTGACACTCCATTCATTTACAGATGTAGTATTCGAGGAAATGTTCATTCAATGTTGTTTGACCTTGAATTGTGGCTTAAAACATTGGTACCAAGTCACCTTGTTTAACAGTATCGAATTAGTTTGATGTTTTGTTTGTTCAAACAGTTGACACATGATGTTTTCATCAGGGATGAGATAGTGTTAATCAGAAGTATAAAATTATGAAATTCGATTCACAAACATGCATCATATATCCTGCATGCCATGGTAAATCTGGGTTTGATAACTTTAACAATAATAACAAGAGGCCCATGGGCCACATCGCTCACCTGAGTCACCTTGGCCCATATCTGAAGACTTTCCATATATATTTGCATGTAAAACCTTAGTCCCTATTATGGCCCAAACTACCCTTTGCAAACTTGAATCTACATTATGTCAGAAAGCTTTCATGTAAATGTCAACTTCTTTGGCCCAATGGTTCTTGAGAAGAAGATTTTTAAAGTTTTTTCCTATACTTGTATGTAAAACTTTGAACCCCCCCCCCCCCTGGGGGGGGCCATGATTTGAACAAACTTGAATCTGCACTATGTCAGAAAGTTTTCTTGTAAATATCAGCTTTTCTGACTCAGTGGTTATTGAGAAAAAGATTTTAACTATATATTTGTATGTAAAACTTTGATCCCCCTTGTGGCCCCATCCTACCCCCGGGGGGTTATGATTTGAACAAACTTGAATCTGCACTATGTCAGAAAGTTTTCATGTAAAAGTCAACTTTTCTGGCTCAGTGGTTCTTGAGAAGATTTTTCCTATATATTTGTATGTAAAACTTAGATCCCCTATTGTGGCCCCATCCAACCCCCTGAGCCCATGATTTGAACAAACTTGAATCTGCATTATGTCAGGAAGCTTTCATGTAAATCTCAGCTTTTCTGGCTTAGTGGTTCTTGAGAAGAAGATTTTTAAAGTTTTTCCCTATATATTTGTGTGCAAAACTTTGATCCCCCCTTGGGGCCACATCCTATCCTCAGGGGCCATGATTTGAACAAACTTGAATCTGCACCATGTAAGAAAGTTTTCATGTAAAAATCAGCTTTTCTGGCTCAGTGGTTCTTGAGAAGATTTTTCCTATATGTTTGTATGTAAAACTTTGATCCCCTATTGTGGCCCCATCCAACCTCCGGGGCCAATGATTTGAACAAACTTGAATCTGCATTATGTCAGGAGGCTTTCATGTAAATCTCAGCTTTTCTGGCTTAGTGATTCTTAAGAAGAAGATTTTTAAAGTTTTTCCCTATATATTTGTGTGTAAAACTTTGATCCTCCCTTGGGGCCACATCTTCTCCTCGGGGGCCATGATTTGTACAAACTTGAATCTCAATTATGTCAGAAAGTTTTCATGTAAAAATCAGCTTTTCTGGCTCAGTGGTTCTTGAGAAGAAGATTTTTAAAGATTTTCCCTATATATTTGTATGTAAAATTTTGATCCCCCCTTGTGGCCCCATCCTACCACCGGGGGCCATGATTTGAACAAACTCGAATCTGCAATATGTCAGGAAGCTTTCAGGTAAATTTCAGCTCTTCTGGCCCAGTGGTTCTTGAGAAGAAGATTTTTAAATGACCCCACCCTATTTTTGCATTTTTGTGATTATCTCCCCTTTGAAAGGGACATGGCCCTTCATTTGAACAAACTTTAAAGCCCTTCACCCAAGGATGCTTTTGGCCATGTTTGGTTGAAATTGGCCCAGTGGTTCTGGAGAAGAAGTTGAAAATGTGAAAAGTTTAACAGACAGACGGACAGACAGACGACGGACAGACAGCGATCAGAAAAGCTCACTTGAGCTAAAAACTCAGAACTCCGTCACCCTGTGACATACTGTTTGCCTATGTTCGATGCAGTTAACATCAAATCTAGGTCACTGTGTGTCTTTGAAAATGATGGCAAATTCTGTGCAATGCTGAATAAGTGTGACACGCACTCAACGTGACACAAATTGTCTCTATAAAATTGACAACACAGTCAAGAAATTTCATATCAGAGGGAAGCAGTCTGAAATCCAATGCACATCATGAGTGTTTTTGTTTTGATTTATATATTTGTTTATTATTCATATGTTGGTATAATACTGATACTGTCCATTTACTTGTGGATATACATGATTAGCAATTCATATACTGTATGTATGTACTTGTTTCCCCAACATGCTGCATCCACATGCAGTTTGCAGTCTACATAACCTGTAGTTAATGTTGTAAACTTTCTTTCTTATTGAATTTCCTTCTTTATAAACTGTCTTACTGTTATGCCCTCTGGGCCCAAAATTGGAATAAACTTATCTTATCTTATATTTGCATTAGTATAAGACATTTTAGCACTTTTTTCGTCTTTTCACGTGAAACATGAAGAGATGATACTGACCACAGGTATTTTTCTCGGTTGTACAGGACAAATTTACTCTCACTAAATAGGGATAATAGCGTTTTCACGAGAATATCTCACTGTAGGGGAAGTGTTCCCAACCAGTTCAAAGGACAATTTTATAAATAGACCTACCCATGATTTCAATTGCAGGAATGCAGTAAATTGATCAGTATTGCCAACAGATCCAACTTCGCTCACAGTCACAGAAAAAATACTAACGTGATTAACAGATTTCATTGATATTTTTTCCTTTTGCAATTAATGAGCTTGAAATGTTTAATTAATGAAGTGACTATTTACAGTAACAAAGTTTCGTAGACTGCCTCTATTCAGATATATTACTTTCACAGTTTGTTCCAATGGAATCCATCGGAACACGATCCCGATGAATATAAAAATGCAACAATATAAAAATTAGTTTCTTTCCCACTTATCCATCAAACGTTAAGAAAATTGAACTTGATCTGTAGTTAACCACCCTGAAACAACACTGCAAGTTTCAAACGAATCCAATGAAGCATAACAGAAAAAAGCCTGAAAAACTTATGGGACAGACTGACCATCAGGCAGAGAAATGGACAGGAGGGAAAGAAAGCTATAATCCCCTTCAGTTTTACAAACCTGTAAGAGACTAATAAAAGTAGCATTTATTACGCCAACTAACACCTCTTGATGAAGTTTTCTATGCGATGTGTGTGAAGTTATAATACTTACTCAACAAAAGCTTCATGAACTGTCAATGCTGTGTAAATAGTGCCAGGACCTGCTCTTTATATACATTTGTTAAATTAAATTGATTTTTACGGGAACTCCTACACATATGCACTACTTTAATGGGAGTGAAACATGAAGTCAAGAAAGAGAAAACTCGATCACAGTTTTAGTGATAGATTTAGTACCAAATAAATTGTTTACACAAGTTTGTGTGGTCTTAAAGCCCATAGATGCTCTTATTTCAGTATTTTTATTCATTTACATCTCAAATGGTCATGTGTCAATTGTCTGTTAAATATGCATCATGGTCAACTTTATACTAACCACTATATTGATATAAAAGTAAATATATCTTGTTGATAAGAGATATATGTCTGACATCCTCATCAATTCATACGTGTGAACAAAATTTGTCCAAACACCAAACCATACATCCGCACTACAATGGTGTATGCTTAAAATCTTTGCAGTATTAACTAGTTAAAATATCAAAATTAGGTTATACACTCTGAACCAAATGTTATTGTGTCATGCAATAAATTTCGATGATAATATTGTATACGTTTTACAAATCCAAGCATAGTGTTCCCTCTTTACCTGGTAATTAATCAAATGTGGCATAACATAATTAAGTAAAAATCAATTCAAGAACAGAAATGGCCAGGTTGCTTTACTATGTTATCTATCATAAAGACAGCAGTGAAAAAATTTACTGGGACAAAAGGCCCATGGGCCAAATTGCTCACCTGAGCAGCAGTTCCTAGCAATAAACAAGTTCAACCTAAACTTACAAACAGCTTGGTTCATAAACAAGAGGCCCATAGGTCACATCACCTGAATCATCATTTTTTTAAACCAAGTAGAGTTATCTCTCTTAGTGACATCGTATCGCTAATCCTCGAAATTACGTCCCCACGAAACAGCAAAATTTTGCTAACCCACAAACATTGGCCCCCACAAATTAAAATGATACTTTCCTGGCCTAGTGGTTCTTGAGAAAAAGAATTTTCAAAGGTTTTCCCTATATATTCGCATGTAAAACTTTGATCCCCTATTGTGACCCCAATCTACTCCCGGGGGGTCATGATTTTAACAAACTTGAATCTGCGCTATGTCAGGAAGCTTTCATATAAATTTCAGCTCTTCCGGCCCAGTGGTTCTTGAAGATTTTTAAATGACCCCACCCTATTTTTGTGATTATATCCCCTTTGAAGGGTGCATGGCCCTTCATCTGAACAAACAGATGGATGACCAGAAAAGCTCACTTGAGCTTTCAGCTCAGGTCAGCTAAAAATGACAAAGTTAAACTACATGTATATTTTTCGAAAAATATCTGATCACTTTCTAAAAGACACAACTATACAAGGTTTGAGGAATGTCAAGTTAGAGGTGTGTGAGTTGATTATACAAACTAAGGTATGCTATTACAGGGATGCCCGCTCTCCCACCCGCCATTCACCAAACTATAAGCTGGATGCACATTGTGCCCGCCCAAAAATTAGAAGAGATTTTTTTTTAATCACAGAATGAGATTTTCACACACCAGTGAATAATCAAATGTTTGTTTGAAAATTATACAGTAACACAAACTTTATGATAAAATCATTGTATCAATCTAAATTCGGAGAAATATTTCATCAATGACTTTGATATTGGAAGCAAAGAAATGGAGGTATAATTAATATTGATACAACACATGGGCAAAGAACATCGACAATCTAACTTGCAAAAAATTTACACAGTTGACATTCCAAAAGTCTGGAACTGTTTCACCGTGTACTTTGAATTGTAGATCTATGAGAAATAAATCACTGTCCATCAACAATTATTATATATAGTCAAATAACATCGATCTCATGGTTTTTGATTGATTTTACACCAGATGGATATGATGTCATTCACAAGCCAAGGCTAAAATGATAGAGGGGGGGGGGGGGGGGGGGGGGGGGGGGAGATCTGGCGATCATCTATACAGTACAAATTAGAGTGAGGCCTGTAAAGGAAGATGCCATTAGTATACCCACATTTTGAACATCTAGAGTTTTCTGTTGGTGTCAAAAACAATTTTATTTGTCTTAATGTGTCATATATCGCCCACCGCCATCGAGATCGAATGATCTCCATAATTCAAGTTTTCTTTGAAGAATGGACCAACTATTGAGTCAGCCTGGTGTTAATTCCTGATGAGTTACTAATCACAGGTGATCTTAATTTCCATCTCGATGATCCCAATGAAAAAGAATTCTGCGAATATGTAGTTCTACTCATGTCTTTCGTCTAAATCCCATGCCATCCGTTTAATTTTTATTTGTCGTATTCCGCCATTTATTTCATCGTACATGAGCTTTTACGTCCATTGACAGCCTTAAAGGAGGTTGTGACATCACTGTGTCTCACGTCATCTGATTGGTTCTTCAATCTTCCGACCACCTCGGCCTTTTTCTAAGCAATGAATGAAATATACAAAAGAGTATTTAAAATTTGTCAAAGACTCATGGTTTTAAAAACGAAAATGACTAAAAGGAATATAACACAGATTATTTCATGGTTTTTGATACATAACTTTATACGGTTAATCATTTGAAGATGATAATCAATCGAAATTATTTGAGCTCTAATGCTTTATATCTGAAGTATATTTTACAAAGATGATGCAAGTGCAAGCCAATCAGATAACACGAGACACAAAGTGATGTCACAACCTCCTTTAAGGTTGTCATTGGAAGTAAAAGCTCGGGTACGATGAAATAAATGGCAGAATAAGGATGGCATGGGATTTAGACAAAAGACATAAGTAGAACTACATTAGCCTCACGAGAGAGTCACAGAAATTCCTTTAGTTAGTTGGTTTATACCCCGTGAATCGGTTTCGATGCAGGTAGCCTCCTGTTTGTTTACATGATTTGTTGCACAACTTTACATATATTAGCATCTTACAAGTGGTCATCTTAAAAGCTTACGGAAGGTTGATTTTTCAGAACGATTTATGAGGGTGATCGGTGGGGAAATGACATATTTTGGATAAATTTTTGGTTCTGTATAAAAAAAAATTATTCTAGGGGGGTGGGGGGGGTGGTGGTACATAAGATCTAAACAAGCTATCCACACTTCAGGTGCCTGTGGTGCTTCGTGTGTCAAAAATCTTGGGATGTTTTCCGACAGCACACTTAGCATGGAGTGTAAAATAAGTGCATTGACTAAATCATGTTGTTTCCAACTTTGTAACATTTGTACAATTAGATCTCTTATAATGGAAGATGCGTGCAGGACTATTGTTAGATCACTAATAACATCCCTTCTTGATTATGGAAATGCACTTCTTCATGGTGTTAATTCAGCATTCTTCCAGAAGTTACAGAAACTGCCTAGGGCTAGTGACACGTTTAAGGAAACATGGTTACCTGTGGCATATCGGAAGAAACATAAAATCCTATTGTATACTTTTAAGGCTTTACATGGATTAGCTCCTGCATACATCCAGGAACTAGTTAAAGTCTACAGTCCTCAGCGAATACTTCGATCTGTAGATTCCTTCTTTCTTCTGAAGCCACATGCTCGTATTAAACTGTATGATGAAAGACTGTTCGATGTGTTCATATCAACACTGTTGAACTGCCTCCCGTTGGATCTTCTGATTCAAAGATTCATTAGCTGTTTTTGAAAATAAACTTAAAACATATCTTTTAAAACTTGAATTTAATTTTTCATGAAACAAAAATAAAACCAATAAAAAAAAAAGTAAAACCTTTTAGTTTTCCTATTCTTAATTACTATGCTAAGGCCAATTCAACTTAAGTGATAGATTATCATCCCTGCCTGCCCCTCAAAAATCGACCCGCCCGGAATTTTTTGTGTGCAAAACTTGCGATTTCTGGAAAATTTTCATGTCCGACTCCGGTATTACACTTATTGTTTACATTTCTGGTATAGCAACGTGAAAAGCCACGTGAAGAAAATAGATATGGTTTTCTTAATTTCTTACAGGCATAAATGAATGGAAGAGATTAATGTTCTTCATATCTTGAAGAAGTTTGGTATCTTTCTGTGTTTGAAATTAAAACATAACCTGAAATTCGTCTGTGAAATCAGCTTAGATTGATGACCATCTGGCATTAAATGATGCACTTCTGTTGACAAAACCTCGTTTGTCATTAATATTTTTCTCAAAAAATAAAAATTAAAAAATAATATCCTCCCACCCGCCCCATACTTTTTGGTGACCCTGGATGATAATCTACTAATTAAGTTGAATTGGCCTAACCTCAGTTTAATATTATTTTGTGCCTTTTTTATCTATTTATTGCTCTTTGTTTTAGTTTGTTGATTATAGATAAAGTGCTATATATATGTGCAATAATAAGTTCGGAAATAAAAAGGAACCGACAACAACAACATAATAAATTTTTGTCATACTATATTCATCAAGTATGTATTCATATGCACAATTTTTACAACTGCAGTGTATTCATGGGGAAATTTCATTTCAATTTGTAGAGATATGAAAGGCAAAACATTAGAAATGTAAATATCTAAGATTCACAATGTTTGCCACTATAACACAACATAGTTAACCTAACAATTAAACAGTATACATCATCTTGGGCCTCCTTAGGGGCAGATTATACTAAATCTCCCATGTGATACCTTAGGAATTAATTGCATGCACTGCAACTATCTTCAACTTATGTTGACACCATTGGGTTTAAATTAAAGGTACTCGAGTTAACACCATCTGGATTAAATGAATGGAGTTTGGGTTGACACCATCAGATTTAATTTAAAGCAATACAAACTGTAACTGAAGGTATTTTTTCAAGCACCTCAGTATGCACCAATTTTAAAACACCTATCAAAATAACTAATATAATTCCCAAGATCTGATGAAAAATTCAGCAAAATAAACAGCTTCACTCATTCCTTTCGTTCATTTGGCGTTCATTCCTGGGGGAATTTTGCCCCCAAGGGATTATTTACTTATTACATACATTATTTGTTTATATGTACATGTATTGTATTAGAACCTGTATATGAATTATGTTGGCAGGCGGTATATTGTAGATATTAGGTTGACACGTTATTCGGGCAGGAATCTCGGCCACGTCTATGTTTCTCTGTATATACATGGTTAAGCTCACAGATCAGCTCGAGCTTCATTGGATTTGTATTCGGGTTTGTTGGTTACCCGCTGGGATCAGCCCCGGGTAAGCTCCCTGGGATCAGCCCGGAGCTTCATTTCCATTCAGTTTTGCATGCATGGGGATTTGCTCATTCAGCTCCCTGGGATCAGCCCGGAGCTTCAGTCTGTTTTCTCGCCCGCTGGGATCACCCCGGGCAGCTCCTTGGGATCAGCCCGGAGCTTGTTTTTTGTGTTCATTAACCCGCTAGATTCAGTCGCGGGTAGCTCCTTGGGATCAGCCCGGAGCTTCATCACTCCTTTTGGACCCGTTGGGATCAACCCGGGGTAGCTCACTGGGATCAGCCAGTTGCTTAGTTGTGGTTTTAGTCCAGATGGTCGTACGTGACCTGCTGGGATCAGCCCAAGGCTAGTTCACTAGAGTTAGTGTAGAGTAGAGTAGAGTACATATAGTTATGTAGTATTGGAGTTATAAGAATGAGAAGCCCCCAGAACGCCAAACTGTATTTTATTTTTTGTTGTTTTGTACATATTGTATGTTCTTCTGATGTAGGCATGTATGTTAGTAATCAATATGAGTTTTCAGTTGGATATGTAAATAAATGTTAAACTCTGACTGTCTGGTGGTTGTGTATAAATTGAAATTTGATTTATTAAATTATTATTTATACACAACGTTGGTTTCCTTTTCCTGTACTTAGCTAACTATGTTTAATTAGGATATTTGATGTTGCTTTGTTTTTATTTATCATATCGATTCTAAAATTAGATTTGGTATTGGTCAGTGTAATTAGATGACCAATCAGATTAGAGTAGCCGGGAGCATTGATGCCTAGAGGGGGATGCTGATTAAGTTCATTGTATAGCCTTGTAGGAGACTGAAAGTAACAGCAGCTACCCACCCACCTTCCCCATCAACTTCCCCGGCTCTCTTCTCTTATTGGGGCTCCTCATTCCTTTTGTTCATGGCGTTCATTCCTGGGGGAATTTTGCCCCCAAGGGATTGTTCATTCCTGGGGGAATTTTGCCCCCAAGGGATTATTTACTTATTACATACATTATTTGTTTATATGTACATGTATTGTATTAGAACCTGTATATGAATTATGTTGGCAGGCGGTATATTGTAGATATTAGGTTGACACGTTATTCGGGCAGGAATCTCGGCCACGTCTATGTTTCTCTGTATATACATGGTTAAGCTCACAGATCAGCTCGAGCTTCATTGGATTTGTATTCGGGTTTGTTGGTTACCCGCTGGGATCAGCCCCGGGTAAGCTCCCTGGGATCAGCCCGGAGCTTCATTTCCATTCAGTTTTGCATGCATGGGGATTTGCTCATTCAGCTCCCTGGGATCAGCCCGGAGCTTCAGTCTGTTTTCTCGCCCGCTGGGATCACCCCGGGCAGCTCCTTGGGATCAGCCCGGAGCTTGTTTTTTGTGTTCATTAACCCGCTAGATTCAGTCGCGGGTAGCTCCTTGGGATCAGCCCGGAGCTTCATCACTCCTTTTGGACCCGTTGGGATCAACCCGGGGTAGCTCACTGGGATCAGCCAGTTGCTTAGTTGTGGTTTTAGTCCAGATGGTCGTACGTGACCTGCTGGGATCAGCCCAAGGCTAGTTCACTAGAGTTAGTGTAGAGTAGAGTAGAGTACATATAGTTATGTAGTATTGGAGTTATAAGAATGAGAAGCCCCCAGAACGCCAAACTGTATTTTATTTTTTGTTGTTTTGTACATATTGTATGTTCTTCTGATGTAGGCATGTATGTTAGTAATCAATATGAGTTTTCAGTTGGATATGTAAATAAATGTTAAACTCTGACTGTCTGGTGGTTGTGTATAAACAAGGGAATATTGCTTATGACCATACTTGCAATGGGCATTTCGTATAAATCATCGGATGCAATTGTTGTATACTCGGACACAGGAATGACAATTGCTGACACAATCAGGTTGCTGAGACCAAGGTCATATGAAGATGGAAACTGACGCGAGTAGCTACACGTTTCATTATAAGTGTAAGAAATTAAGATTATGCAAATGTGCCACTCAAATGAAAATTTTGATAACGAATTTTCTGTAAAATTGGCATATATATTGGATAAATTGTTTATAAATCTGACACTTGCAGCAGTGTCTCTCTTCCACATTTCTGGACTGGTGACCTTCAGGGTCAATGCACATTGGAGATTATGAAGAAGAATTAATTACTGTCAGGAAGAAAATAATTCATTAATCAACATTTTCTGCTAATTTGATGGGTTTATTGCTTCAGATCCACTCCAATTCAATGAGATTACATATACATATATATTCAATCACAAATATGTTACGTTTTCAATCTAATTACCATCAGTAGTTGTATTCCTTTAAGAACACTTGCACTGACACCATCAGCTTTTAATGCATAGGGACCTGAGTTGACACCAGCAGATCGCTAAAATTGTATACATATTGCAGAGAGAAATTACCTGAATGAGGGGTAATGAGGCCAAAATAAATGAACATTATATTGAAGTGAATGTCTTGGTCCGATCAACTCAAGTGTCCTCTCTGTCAATAATGCTTATTGTAATAAAAAAGTTTGATAAATTTTAAAATGATTATAAGCAAGCTATCATAAGAAAGCAAGCCGATTACATTAATTGTATTTCATGCATTTTATTGTTATTATGTTTAAAGAGCACAACATCTATAAATGCTTAACAAAGTTGCAATTCCTTCTGGCTTTATGACAGGAACACTGCATTATCTACAGCAAATTCATAATGCAGGCGACACAACTCTAATGTATCAGATATATAATGAACTAAAAACTGCTCAACAAAATTCTGGGCATACAATAAATAAATGACTGATAATGAAAGAAATTTTTGTACTAAAAAATTTTTCAAACAAAAGTTTTAATACTCATGGATTAATTTACATAATATACACCTAGCTCTTCTCAAAATTCTTTAACTGTTTTTGTTTTCAATATAAATTTTATAAAAGGACATACAAGTTGAAATGACTTACTGTTAGTCTGGTTTATATCATCATTAATTTCCCATGCCAAATAAACTTGCTGTTCACCACTTCTAGGGCCAAGTAGCATCCCGGAATTCAACATCACCAGAAAAAACAATGTATATGCAATCCACATCATAGATCTGATTTACTACACAAGAAAACCTGGATAGAATCTATGGGCAGGACAGCTCACCAGAAAATCAATATTTTCAGTACAACTTGCCTTCTATTAAATGACCTATGTTCAATTTTCTGAAATAAGGTTAAGACAATTCAAGAGCTGGCGTGCAGATAAATGCTGTATAATCTGGTAAATTCACGTTCATTAACTATTCAAGTGACACTGAGCTAATAGTTTCCAATATCCAGAATAGGTAACACATTATTCTGTGCAAAGAGACAAATGTTTACTGTCATTAGGATCTTCATAAATTAAGTTGTGATTTTCAAAACCAAATATTTACTAAAAAAGAAAAAAAGAATTAACTCATAGAAGCCTTCATTAAATAGCATTCTGTTCTTCTGACTAATGGGATGAAATGTGCATTTGAGCAATTCAGTAGTCTTTATTAATAATGTAAAATGAAGGTTCATTGAGACACTCAACTGTTCTTACAGTAAACTCAACTCTCAAGACAAGCAAATGATTTTCTTTAAAACAGATATAATTTTTGTACATAGGTACGAAAAAAAGAATGATTAACAGCAACAAAAAAAACCAAAAAAACTCTCACACACACAAAAACTAGTTCTAATTGCCATGGGGAACATTACAGATATTCCACAAACCTCCCTCATTAACCAAGTGGTGGCTTTTTGTTTCAATTCACAACTGAATCATTCATTTATTATAGCCACTGATAATGTATATACTAACAGTATAAATTGAGGTATTAAATGTATATTGAAGGGAGATTAAACAATCTGGGACAATTTAAACCAACATAAATGTTGATTGTTAAACAAAGATGAAATTGACTCATAAATGATTAGAAGCCGGTGTTTTTGCATTTGAAACTTTTTTGGAAGAATTATCTACCCTTGATAAAAATAATAATAAACATCTAATTTTCTTTAAAAATAATATCTGCTTTAAAGAGGTTTGTACCTGACATTTGGAGTAATGTCAATTTTTTGGGAAGTATATTTTTGATTTCTACGTTGAAGGAGAATTAGGAAATCAAAAAGAAAAAATGAGGTCGCAATGCTTGTTAATGAGCTACAGTGTTCTGAACGTGACCTTTTTGCACTTGAAATTTATTCAATTAAACTTAATTTGTCTGTTGGTGTCAATATAATATAAGGCCATGCCAATTTGTAATATAGTTTGTCGGATTCGCCGCTCCTATTTGAAATAAATCCAAATTATAAAATTATCAAAAAATAATTTCCGCCCGTGTGTCCAAAAATATCCGTAAAATATTTTCGACTTTTTACAACAAGCGTAAAAATGACCTTGATGTATGTGACTGACAAATGACAGAAGCGCGGGCTCTCAAGAAATTTCCTAACAGTGTAATACAGTGTTTTAAGTTATTCATGATGTTTATCTTAATAACAGTACGATACTTCATAACACTGGATTGGAAGTTTATCCTTATTCTGCAATCCAACTGGAATCCTATGGAACTTTTGAAGCGCTATACGATGCCACTATTTAAGAGAACATCGACAGCGTACGATTGATTGATTATATATTGAAAATATTTCACTCACGTGAAGACGTTACCATTGCCAGTGAAGGGTTGCAAAAATTAAGCCTATGCTCAGCGCTTGTGGCCATTGAGCAGGGAGGGATCTTTATCGTGCCACACCTGCTGTGACACGGGTCTCAGTTTTTGCGGTCTTATCCGAAGGACCGCCCCATTTATTCGCCTCTTACGACAAGCAAGGGGTACTGAGGACTATTTTAAACCCGTCCCACAGTGAAGACACTTTCACAAAAGGTTTGGTGATTATTGATTAAGTGTGTCCTATTAAAATTCAAGAAAATGCTAAAAGCGATGCAATGGAGATTACAAAACTGGACATGTCCCTAGCAATATGCATCTCTGAATCGAAAGTTTGTAGAAATGGAACTTAAATAAAATTCTTCAAAAAGACAATATCAGTTATAGCATTACTTTTTATGATATCTCAGTATGAGAATTCTATGCAACGCGTAATCTGATTGGTCTAGACAGTCACGTGCAAGGGAAGATAAGACTTCAAAATCTCCCTCAAACATCATATCTCTCCATCATATGTTAACCCCCTTTGGCAGCCTAGTGCATTTTCCATATAATTTATGTCAGGGTAAACAATTTATTGTGACATCACCATAAGTCTGAGTCATTACTTTCATAGTTCGTAATTAAGGCACAAAAGGAATTGTTATATGCAAGATTCTGATACACAGTTAAATCCCCAGATTTTAGTTGATACAAAAACAGGCAAGCATAAAGTACATCCACCGTCACTTTTGGTCATCTGGAAATGATGGAAGAAATCAAAATTTTTAAACTTTTTCTTTTGAATCAATACCTATACCACTTTATTTGGTCTCTTGAAGTTTCAAAAACAGTTAACACCACCGAAAGTTGAACCATGATCAACTTCTGGTTATTTAAAAAAAACCTTTTCATTTTCTCTTTTTTAAGTGCCATAAATTTCGCTTATGAATCAAGTGTTTGACTTGAATTTAACATATGTTGTAAACGCTATAGATGTCTAGAGTAACGTGAAACGTTTTTGTAAAATTCACTTCTTGTCGGGAGATATGGTGTGGACAAATTTAGATTTTGTTTTCTCATTTTCTCCGGAACGAGTAAAAACAGACACTTCAAACTGCAGGGATAATAAATTAGGGATAATACATGCTACACATTTTGTCTATATGTTTGTCCGTCACTTCCACTCTACACAGGAAGTGGTTGAAAAATTGACAATATTCAGATTTTGTTGACACCATTTCTCTGAGATTGCTTGATGGATTTTCTTGTAATTTTCAGGGATGAAAGAGAATTGTTGTACCCCACAACACTTCCTTTTTGCTAAAATTAACTTCTGTTCTTGAGATATGTCCGATTTCTGTTTTTGTAAAAGAGATTTTGTCCACATGATATCTCAGAAACAGTACAAGAGGCCCAAGGGCCTAGAATTGCTCTTCTGATACATTGTAGAACAGGCAAAAATTCTCATTAACCAAGATTCATCAATTAACAAAGTTTGATGATGTTAAGTCAAATAGTACCTGAAAATTTAAATGTAACTGTCCAAAAGTAGGTCACGGTGACCTAATTTTGGTCGACACACTGAAGACTCAAGATGCATCAACTGACAAGTCAAACAGTATTCAAATATAGCCGTCAAATTCCAAAAGAAGGCCACAGTGACCTACTTTTTGGTCGACACACTCCAAAGACTCAAGATGCATCAAATGACAAAGTTTGATAACTGAAGTCAAATAGTATCTGAAATATTCAGATATAAATGTCAAATTCCAAAAGTAAGTCAGTGACCTACTTTTTGGTAGACACACTCTGAAGACTCAAGACCCATCAACTGACAAAGTTTGATGATTGTAAGTCAAATAGTATCTGAAATATTCAAATACAGCCATCAAAATCCAATAACAGGTCACGGTGACCTACTTTTTGGTAAACACACTCTGAAGACTCAACAAGCATCAACTGACAAAGTTTGATAATTGTAAGTCAAATAGTATCTGAAATATTAAAATATAGCCGTCAAATTCCAAAAGTAGGTCATGGTGACCTACTTTTTGATCAACAAACTTTGAAGACTCAAGATGCATCAATTGACAAAGTTTGATGATCCTAGCTTTCATAGTGTCTAAAATATGCATCTAAAATTGAAAATGTGAAATTTGAATGTCTGCAAAATTCAAAAAGTAGGTCACTGTGACCTACTTTTTTTAATAAATATGTTTTGAGGCCTCTACATGCAACAACTTACAAGGTTTGATGATTCTAAACCTCTCGGTATCTGAAATAACAACCTAAAATGTATTCATAAATGATTAGCCATAAAATTCAGAAAGTAGGTCATGGTGAATTACTTTTCACATGACGCAGTTCAAGGTCCCATGATCCATCAAGTGACAGCTTTTGATGATCATAGGTTCAAAAGTGTCCAAGATATGCATCAAAATCCATTTAATAATAATTACCTGCGAAATTCAAAAAGTAGGTCACCATGACCTACTTTTGAGACAACATGATATTAGGTCCTAAGATGCATCAACTGACAAAATTTGATGATTCTAGTCCTTATACTAAGCAAAATATCAAAGTTTTCACAAAACAACATTTAAGGTCAACTTTGAAGTGACCTTGAGACCACACCCTTTGCCCCAGGATGATGCCTTGAACAATTTTTTATCTACAACCTATCTTCATCCTTATGCATAAGTTTGGTGATAATTTGCCCATTGGTTCTTGAGAAGATTTTTTAGCAACCACTACTTTTGTTTGAATTTTCCTAATTATCTCCCCTTGTTAAAGGGTCACAACCCTAGTTTTAGTACAAATGAAAGCCATTGGGCCAAGGATACCCTGTGACAAATTTGAAAAAAATTGGCCAAGGGGTTCTTGAGATATAGCCCTTTTTCAAAAAAGTTGACGCACACCGCACGCCAGACATATGGCCATATGATTAGTTCTTTGAGTCTTCGGCTCAGAAGAACTAAAAAGATTATGACACCAAACTTATATGAGTAATAGACCTTGAAAAGTAGACGAGCCCAATGGGATAAGGAAAGTCAGCCGTCAGTTTTGGTCATCAACGGAAGTGAAGAAAGAAACATGAAATTTCAAATTTATGCTTTTGAAACAAAACTTGCATGGTATAATTTGACTTCTTTTGTAGTTTCAGAAAATGTTGGACTAGCTTACCTGAAGTCAAAATGTCAACTTCTGATTTCTTAATAAAAAAAACTTTAAAATCTTGTCTTTTGTGTCCTCTTAAATCTTGCTTATGTTTCAAGTGTTTCATATGATTTTTAGATATGTAAAGCTTAGTATTAATATCTAGATTTTCCTCAGTTTTGATTTCCAAAATTCACTTTTGGTTGGTAGTAACCCACCACTTTTTGCTTCTTTGGTCTACATCTTTTTGTCAAGAACCTCTTCAGATAGAGACGTAAAACTTTCTGGGGATATAGATAGTAGAGAGTCACTGTGAGTTATGGGGGGGGGGGGGGGGGGGGGGAAGTCTAAATATTACTTCCAGTCATCACTGGAATTTATGAAAAATGAGTTGAAATTTCAAATTTTTTGGGGGGTTTTCGTATGATTTATATATTTGCTATGAATATGTGTAGAATATACAAAACTGAAGTTTAAGATTGGTTTCTACATGTTTGTTTGTGTGTGCATGCGTGGGAGATGGTGACTTGAAATTATGTATTTTATTGATCTTGCTATTTCTCAGACACTATTTGAGATTCAATTATGAAACTTGTACGGATGATAGACTATAGTCTCTGACTACTGATATATGTCTGTCATTTCCGTCCGTTACTTCTGGTCATCACGGGAAGTCGTATTATCTAATAAGAGCTAGAATTTCTCATCTATGAAACATTTAATCCCATTTTTAGACATGAAAAACACTATTTGGCTTGTCACTATATGGGAGGTATGACGAAAAGTTCACTTCTGGTAGGCAGGTCTGCACCACTTTTTTTGTGTAGAATGCTTTTAGATAGAGATTTGAAACTTTCAGGGCTTATAGTCAAAAACGAGACAATGAGATTTAAGAGTAAAACATCACTGAAAGTGCTCATCCACACCAGTTATTAGAGATTTTAGTTTTCCTTTTAAATTTCAATCATTGTTTTTTGTCAAGGCACTTTCTCAGATATATATGAATGCATGGTTCTCATACAAGCAGGAAGCTGTGTACCGGAAGTAGTGTAAGGAAGACCTATACTCATTACTAGTAATGAGTTTCTAGTTTCTTAGACCAATTCTTTACTCCAATCAATATTTAGCTGATGGATATCCACTTGCTGGAAAGTGTTTTTGACTATAGGTAACAGTTAAGGAGTCTCAAGATACACTTACAAATGATAAAAAGATTTTTTTTTCCCATGAAAAATGGAGATATTAAAGTGACTCCAAAAGTAGAAAGTTAGAAAAATGCATGCATACACATTCATGCACATGTACTTCAGCATTTTTAATCATAATTTTAAAAAAAAAGAAGTAACCAATCAAAATTTAGTACACATGCTTGTTTGTGATTTTCATCAAAAGTTTTAAACATATTATAACCTACAACATAAATTTCAAAATGGTTCCTTGAAAACTAAAAATAATATAGACCAATCCTACATTTTTTGATGACAAAAAAATAATAAGCACCTGTGCATACAAGTGTGATCCAGCATTCTTTCATTCCATGCAATAGGAATTCATATCACATACCTAAAGTATAAATTTCATTCTATTAGAATCATTTATAAAGTAATTACAGCTATTTGGGTATCATTCAAGCAAATGTATACACAAAAAAAACCCTGCTCCATCAGGTGGATATATCCCCTCGCAATGAGTGTCTATAAGCTTTTTCTGTGAAGCCCCACAATGACTTGGACCTTTAGATCCCAAAATCAGTATTTCTTTCTTCTCTTGATAACAAAGCTACATATGAAGTATCAAAGGAAAGCAGTGCTTTACGATTTAAAAGATATGGCTTATATTAGAAAATAATTTTCTAAAAGTAGGTCAAAGGTTAATGAAAATGTCAGAAGGTTAAAGATTTTGGTACCAATGCAAAAGTTTTGCCACAAGGAATGCACATACCAAATATGAAAAGTCTACCTCGTATGGAATAAAAGATGTGACCAAGGTTAAAGTTTTCTGCCACAGGTTGACAGGCCAAAAACTAGATGCCCCCAAATCTTAAATTCTGGGGGCATAAAAATGTGGCTACAAGCTCAGTGTTATACAAACACTCGCACACATATTCACTCACACACAGACTCGTTACTATATCCCCTCTCACAATGAATTGCAAGGCATAAGCATTCATGTACACATGAGGATGATTCAGTTCTTTTTCAAGGTTATGATAATATATATTCAAGCAAGAAATCTCATTTTTGAAATATGCATGACAGTATTAACTGCAACGCTTTACGCCTGCATACTTCATGAAGCACATTAGTGCTGCATGAAAAGTATGCTGGTGTGAAGCTTTGCTGTTCATATAATACTCTCATGTATTTTAAAAAACGAAATTCATTGCTTATATTTACATTCTATCAGAGAATTCCAATACATTACAGGGATTTATCAGCCTATTTTGGGAAATGCCATTTTTTTTCAAAATTGGGAAAATTTAACCGGCAATTTGCGGAAATCAGGAAAAATAACAGAATGATATATCTACTTCTTTTCATATATATTTCAGATTAAATTCCAACATGACCGTTAATTTTTACAGAAACACAACACAGTGTTTACATGGTTAGACTTCATAGTACAATAAGTCTATTCTTTCTGTCCCTAAAGTCAACAAGTTCTTCAAGGTCTGTATCAGAAAATTCTTTGGGACTTTCAGAGCAAATTCTGATAACATTGTCCAAAGACACATATGCAAGTCTATTTCTTAATGGAGTGCAAATTATATTCATTAGGAAAAGCCTCTCTCTACCGAGGCGGTAGAGACAGGAACAATGCAAAGAAGTTCCAAGAGTTTGGAAATGTTTAGGAAACAAGTTTGGAAGTTTCCATGTTGTTGTCGTCGGTTCCTTTTAATTTCCGTGCAGAATTACGGGTAATGTCCACACTAGTGGGCCCCCTTCCAGGTATCTGACTAGCTGCACGCATGGCAGATCTAACCTAAGATCTCCATTTTTTCCGGTCTTGAGGGTCGGCAGTAGAGAGCTTCCATTCTCTACGATCTTTCTCCATCAGCTCTCTCCATGATAGCATTGGCCGACCAACTCTACATCTCCCAGGAACTTGTATGTTTAGAGTGCACTTGACTGCACTGCTGGATCTGACAACGTGGCCATACCAGCGGAGTCTCCTTTCCCTTAAGATGAGGTCGAGGTCATCAATGCCAAGCCGCCCCAGCAATTCAGTTGAACCTACAGTGGCCATATCTTCAGGCTTGATGTTACAGATCTCTCTTATCATGGCCCTGTCATTGCGTAGTAGGCGATGAAGATTTGGCTTGGTCAGTGCCCAGGTCTCACTGGCATGGAGCATAGCGCTCCGTACGCAGGTGTTATACACTCGACCACGGGTCTTATATGACAGGTGGCATGATGTCAGGACTGGTAGCAGCTCCCTAAACTTCTTCCAAGCGGTCTTCACAGGCGTAGTGGTTGCAAGGTCACAGCCACCAGTTGCGGAAAGCATGTCTCCGAGGTAGCAGAAGGAGCCTACAACCTCCAACTTGTCCAAACCAACTTGGATATCACTCTGCGGCCTGCTTCAAGAGGGCGAGCTATTCCCCTGCATCTTGAACATCTAAAGTCAGGGTCCACAGACAGGCGCATGAGCCAACTGCATTTCTTGTGCACCCAGTGCTTGCAGCCATTGCAGAAAAAGCTAGTGCTGCCTACACCTGTACGACAGACAGCACATGGGAAGCTGCCAGAGTCCTGAAGTAGGTCAAGACCCGTACCGCAGATCATGATCTTGGTTTTGCCCGCATTCACTTTCAGTCCTTTCCTTTCCATAGCTTCTTTCCAAGTCAGGAGCCTCTTGACACATTCATCCAATGAGTCAGTAATGATAACCAGGTCATCTGCATACAGATCCCTCCTGGGAACACCAGTGCAAAATTCGTGTGAAAGAGCCTCGAGTACAATGATGAAAAGCAGAGGGCTGAGTACTGACCCCTGATGGACTCCGACCTTCACAGCAAACTCCTCACTGTAGCCATCACCAACACGACCACAGCTACGAGCATTGGCATACATCCCCTGCACCATCTATCATAAATTTTCTCAGAAGAGCCTGTGGCTCTTTGCAGTCATGCCTACAATATTGAAAAATAAATTTATTTTCAAATTAAAAGTAACGCCTTTTGTCATTTCCATGTCCCATTTCCAGAACTAAAAAGTTCACAATATTTGCAAACATAGCCATTTTTTGCCATACTGCATTAAAGCCAAGGGAAAAGACGTTCGTACCTGTTAGATGGAAATGTTCTCTGATCTGGAACCATCAAAGTAGTAGTACTTGTACTCAGCATTGGCGATTCATTGGAACTGGATTCGGAATTGGTCGATGTGTCACTTGGACAAGCGCTGGCATCGTGCATGTATTCTATTTCTGGTGAATGTTTCTCAGTCAAGGTAGAAGATGATTGAATGCTGATTAACACATCCCAGCCTCATGCTCCTGATAGCGATCGTCACCTGCCTGACCTGAGGACTGGGGTATTTCAGAAGTACTGACATCTGGGATAGCAGGCTCTGTTACTTTAAAGAACGTATCAATTTTTCTACAAGCTTTCCCATCATCTTTTCCTAACCTTTTAGTGTATACTTCCTGTTGTGCGACATGCTTCTAGATTCATTCAGTACACCTCGGTGATATCTGAATAAAGAGGTAACTGACCGAGACATATCGAATTTCAGTACTAAATCTAGATAGTTCGTACTTCGAAACAGAATGCACGATTTGCAATATAAAAACCTCTTTTTTTCAAAATTCTATTTTTGAGAATTTTTACCCGCAAATTGGGAAAATTTGAACCCATTTTCGATTGGGAATGGAGCCGAATATCGGCCCCTGAGAAGGCACTGATAAATCCCTGCATTAAGATAGTCGTACCAACGTTCGCATTAATGAGGAAATCATTTGAAATGGTACCGATATTGGAAACGTAAATATTCAATAGTGTAAATTTCACAATCTTTACACCATTTGTAAGAAAGTTAAGATTATTAGTAATGATTAATACTGGAGCCACCTATATCCAAGGTCACACCTTAGATCTAGTCATCATGAGGAATAACAGTGACAGATTTCTTTAAAGTGGACCTTCTGACCCTCTCCTATGTGATGACAGTGTTGCTAGTGATCATTTTGCTGTGACAGCTCAACTGTAAATATCCAAACCTTTAAAGAATTTATAGGTGATCTAAAATCGGTAGAATCACCTCCTGATCTCAACAGATCAATAAAGGACTTACTTAGCAGCCACAATTCAATAGTGAGCTACACACTGTCTTGGACAAACACACCCCCAAGAAAGGCTAAGTAAGAAAACTGTTGTGCCGAGCAATGTATTATATGCGTCTTACAAGACTGACTGTTCATAAACTATTTTTTAGATCTCTGTCAATTCAATCATCCACAGTGCTACTGTTGGCAAAAAAAAGCAATATTATTCCAAGAAAATGAGACCAAAAGCAACCAGAAACAACTCATAAGATCAAAAATAAACTTCTGGAAAATAAACATAGTCCCATTTTTCAAAGTCATCACAATGATGCAGACCTGGCTTTCAGAAACATGCCGAGACCAAAGTTTGTAAGCTCATCATGAACTTGGTGCCAAAGTCGTGTGAACTGGATCCCATTCCCGCGACCATCCTTAAGGCATTGATGGCGTTATCCCATGCATTAACAAATACCTGGAGGCATCATCAGTTCCATCATCATTCAAGGCAGTTGTTGTTTGTCCACTGCTAAAGAAACAAGGGTGCAACGCAGAGCTATTTAAGAACTATTGCCTAGTTTCCTACCTCCCTTTTTATTTCAAAGATTATGAAGGTGGTCAGTTTTAGGATGGAACAACATCTTCGATCTTGTAACCAACAATCACCCAGATAGTTAATCACTGCATCTTGTAACCAACAATCACTAACTTGAAGATAGTTTCTAATCTGCATACTGCATCCATCATTCCAATGGGACAGCTCTCTTGTTTTATTTCAGCACTCAATATTAACTCCTGTGCATTTCTTTTAATGTTGTATTTATCAGTGGCCTTTGACATGATTGACCATTCTATTCTGGTCAATTGCCTAAAATTTGTGGTGATACGCTTCATTGGATAGAATTCTATATCAGTGGCAGATATCAACGAATAATGGTAAAATCATCTGTGCTGTCCAATTTCCATCTGAAGTGTGGAGTCCCTCAAGTATGTATGCTTGGACCCATACTTTATTGCATGTTATCAAATCCCGTCTGCGAGCTCTGTCGAAGACATGAGATATCTTTCCATACATATGTGGATGATACTCAAGTGTATATGGTTATCAGACTGCAGTTTCATGGAACTGGAGAAGTTCTTGCAAGACATCAGTACATGGATGAGAGCAAACAAGCTTCAATTAAATCAGGAAAAATAGGAACTTCACGCCAAAAAAACTTTTCAGATCATAGCAATACTTTTGATGGTCGAATAATCAGAGTATCATCTAGTGTCAAAAATCATGGCGTATATTTTGACAAGTCACTAAGTATGGAAGATCAGGTTAGTGCAAGTTTAAGACAATGTGTTTACCAACTGCAAAACATTGGTTGCACAGGCCATCTTATTAGGGAACATGTTCGCAAGACCGTAGAACGTTCCCTTGTCTCTTCTTGATTGGATTATGCTACTCCATGGATTGGGTACCAGTACGTTATCCAGATAACAGAGGATCCGCTCCGATTAATACTGTGGTGAGAACCATATCAAGGACAAGAAAGCATGAACACTAGTGATATACCGATTATTGCCGACTTTTGATTGTCAGTCGCTATAACTGAAACAATATGAATTATTGATCATGATTTTGGAAATCAAAAATCATCAACATCGGTATTTTTTAAAATAATACAAATATTCCTGCCACGAGTTAACTAAAAACAAAAATAGCTGACGAAGCGGTCATCCGATAAGATTGAATATTATTTAAAGTCCTTCTCGAGAATCTTTCACTCATATGGAGACGTCATCATTGCCGGTGAAGGGCTGCAAAATTTAGGCCTGTGCTTAGCGATTACAGCCTTTGAGCAGGGAGGGATCTTTATCGTGCCACACCTGCCTCGGATTTTGCCTCTTACAAAAAAGCAAGGGGTACTGAGACTCTATTCTAACCCGCATCCCATATGAACAACAACAAAAGTTGAGAGATATATCCCGGGAAATCAAAATCAAAAGTATGGGATTATTAACTTCTAATTTCTAATAATTTCATTCTAATTAAGATAATATTTCGATTAAGAATAAAGTTAATATATTTATGCCATAAATTTGAAATGAATGAAATTCGATTATTTTTCGATTAATCAATCGAAGAGGTGCATCAGATTAATCCAATTATCAATTTTTTTTCAATTGCCCATCACTAATGAATGTATCACCCCTGTGCTCATTCCATTACATTGGCTTCTAATGGAATTCTGTACAACAAGCATTCTGAGAGTATTGCATAAGCAATACATGTCCCCTACCAACACTGATTGATGTAATTCAAGAGAATGTACATTTGTTATTGTTTGACCTTGAGCTGTGACCTAAAACATTGGTACCAAGTCATCATGTTTACCAGAATCGAATTAGTTTGATGTTTCATTGTTCATACAGTTGACATATGTAGTTTTTATCAGGGATGAAATAGTCTCATTCAGAACTCATAATTTTTCAATTGAATTAAAAAAAAATGTATTATATCCTAAATGCCACATAGTAAATTTGGGTTTGATTGCTGTAATTATAAAAACAACCACAACAAGATACGATATTAACCTGCCGATTAGAAAGTCTCCCAAACTAAGTACTGGCTGTATTAAAGTGGACTTATATTAAAATTCCCTTTCTTTCCTTCAGTAAAACTGGCATCACTTAACCTTGATCCTAGTTTGTAGGTTCCAACATCCTCTCATCATTTCTGAAGATCCCATGTCTCTATCAGTCATGGTTCTAAAGTTATACAAGTTTTTATGATCAAGATCAAGGAAAAAGGTCACTGGAGTCACTCAACTTTGATACTAGTTTGTAGGTCCCATCATCCTCTCATCAGACTTGGTTCTGAAGTTATATCAGTTTCTATTTTTAAAGTAAGAGGTCAAGGTCACTGGAGTCATTTGACCTTGACACTTGTTTGTAGGTCACAACATCCTTTTATCATTTCAGAAGATTCAATGTCTCTATCAGTTCTGGTTCCAGGTTGTTCAGCACATAGGGCTAATTCTAGGGCTAAAATTAAGAAATTTTACAGCTAAAATAAGGAATTTCTAAACTAAATTAGGGCAGTTTTAGACATTTAAATGGACTTAGCTTTGCAAATTTGACAATAAAGGAACTCGCAAAAATACTGCAAGTGCAAGAATGGCATCTTCCAAAGTTTCAATAAACAAGTTTAACACATGGATCCACTGGTCAACTATCTTTCACTACATCATATAAATAAAATCTGCAAACTACGTTAATATACATTTAATATGGATACATTTTCAAAATTGCTAGAGTAGCAATATACAAAAAAAAACAAACAAAAAAAACCACACACACACAGGAAATGACATGAAATCCTTTTTAAGGATTTCCCCTAGAATTTAACATAATTTTAGCCTGTGGTTCTAATGAAATACAAGTTTTTTATGAGCAAGTTCAGAGGTCAAGGTCACAGGAGCCATTTGACCTTCATACTAGTTTGTATTCTCTAATCATATCTAAAAATCTCATGTCTCGATCAACTCTGGTTCTAAATTTATACCAGTTGTTATGTTCAAGGTCAAGTTAAGGTCACTAAAGTCACTTGACCTTAATATTAATTTGTAGATTCCATCATCTTTGCATTATTTCTGAAGATCCCATGTCTCTATCAGATCTGTTTTAAAGTAATTCCAATTTTGTGTCCAAGGTCAGATGTCCAGGTCACTGGAGTAACTCGACCATGATACTAGTTTTTTGGGTCTTATCATCCTCTTATCATTATTGTCACATGTAGCTATTAGTCCTGGTTTTAAAGATACACCAGTTCTTGTATTCATGGCCAGAGGTCAAGGCCACTGGAGTCCCTTGACCTTAATATGGGGTCCAAAGTGTGCAAGAGTCCTGAAATTTACAATCTATGTCCCCCTTGTCCCAAATATGCTTCATACCAAATTTGAAAAAATTGGAATAGTAGTTATCAAGAAGTTAAAAATGTTCAATTTTTAACACAGAATGACGGGCGACAACCAATTGCAATAGATCATCTGAGTTTACTCAGCTGACCTAAAAAGTCAGCCATTATGATGATGTAGTATACCTCCTTAAATCCCCTTATCCAAGGAAAATTTGTGCCAAGTTTGATTGAAATTGGCCCTGTGGTTCTGCAGAAGACGAAAGTGAAAAGTTAACGATGACAACAGACACTGGATAAATTTTGATAAGAAAAGCTCACTTGAGCCTTTGGCTCAGGTTGGCTAAAGAAACACCAACTTGTATATTTTCTTGAATATTACATATGCATTTGCTTGTCTCCCTATTAAGTAGCTACTTACGTGTTCCATTTTCCAACTCCACAAAAAGACCAGGTTTACTACTTGGCATTGAGGAGGTAGCTGTCTCTTCTTTTTCTTCTTTTACAGTTGTTGGCAGTTTTCTACAAGGTGTCTTATTGCTAGGTTTCTCTACAAAGTTGAAGAGAGCTATCGTAACTTGTGTTCAGACTGTGGCATACTAAATTTATTTTCCAAGTCATCTTTACCTGACCTATGACCTTGGTTTAGGGTTGTAAAACACAACCAGGTGTAACAACTACCCATTACAAAGTAATGGCCACAACAAATAACTCGAATGGAGAAATGACAAGTTAGTAAGGGCCAACTGATAAATCTGAAAATCAAAAGGGGTCTTCTACCTAATTCAAGTATTATGTATAACATTTATGAAAATCTTCCCAAGGAAACTTAACTAAGTTATCATGGGCCATTGAAAGTGCTGACAGACTGGCAAACAGAGTGATTACTATAGGGCACCTGCCATATGACACTGGGTCCAAATGAAGTGGAAGAACAGACAGATACGTATGTACCTTAAACTTTGCAGGAAGTATAACCATGCAAGGCTGTACAGCACTATTAAATTCTGACAGCCATAAAACATTTCGTTTATACTGTTTTCATATCATTTACATTGGGGCTTCCGTATTCCGGACGTCATTAATAGACACTTCACTTTCCAAACGATTTTTTGATTGGAACCAAATTTTTACAAGTCATTTTGCATTCGGATCCGGATGGTCATGTTTCACTACAAAACATTAATTGCATTGGAAATATTATCATCAATCTAGATGGAATTTTTTTGGGAAGATCTCTACCTCAAGGTGTAAATTGCAAAGAAAATGATATGTTAAGTTATCTGATTAAACCCATATACCCTTGTCATATCAATACCTAATCCTAATCAGGCGGTTACCTTATCTATGCGATATAATGTTTGTTAAACAGCACATGCCTGATCGAGGCATATTGTATAGCCAATTTTTGAATATTGTATTTGCATTGCGTACAATGTTAACTCATTTAATCATCTAGATCTACATCTTATCAATAGATTTAAAATCATGCTGTATAATATAGTTTATTGAACTGCTTCAAGTATCAGACATACTCAATTGTGAGTCAAATCAAGAGTGAGAATTATTCTACTATAATTGTGAGAATGCAGATTCTGTTCTTATACTGTGGATTGAAGTCATATATGTATTAAGAAAAATCTAAAATGATCAGTTATTTTCATGTTTAAGATGTCACACATGTACTGTGTACCATTGATTACAAATGATTACATTCTCATTACAATGCCATAGAGATTCAGTTTTGGGGGGATTTTTAAATTCTGGGAAGAAAATATTGATTATAATTCTCAGCCCTGGGCATGGTTCACTTGTTCTGTGATGCCTGATGGCATCAGTCCCAGGCATGGTTTACTTGTTCGTAAATGCCTGCTGGGATCAGCCCCAGGCATACTCCTGGGATCAGCCCAGAGTGCAGTCTGCGTATATTAACCCTAGGCAGGGTTGTTCACTCTTTTATTTCGGACAGTTTTGATGATAGGATCAAGCCAGATATTGTTATTAATAATAGATTGTTAAGAAAGGAATGAGTAGCCCCCAAGACGCCAAATTATTAGTTATCGTAGTTGTAGTATGTGTATATGTACAACATTATATGGCAGCATTGTTTATATGTAGTGATGTTTGGGTTTGTAAAGACACAATAAAATCTAAACCATACTCTTCTGGTTTTTATAAAAATGCAGCAATTCATATTTTTGGATGCACACCTGTAATTTTGAGTTATTTGGAGTTTTGATTTGTCATTAACAATTCAAAATAATAATCAAGTGCAAAATTTACCTTCTGGCTATTTTACGTTCCAGTCAGAGCCCAAAATCATAATTTGGGTTCTTGGTTTCACTAATTTTCGATACGGTCAAGGTTTTAATCTATGAAAATTCTACCTCAAACGATGAAAGGTGTCACCACCTAGTCTAATGCTAACGAAATGCTGAATTTCTTTAATAATGTGTTACAGGAGAGGGCTGGTTTGGGGAATTTAGTTTTTGCTAGAATTCACAGAACTTGGAGTTGTTCATTCAATTAACAGTATCTAGAGATGGTTACTTCCGAATTTCTTACGAAAATGTGGGTATATATAACAGTAAAAGACATCAAAGCATCCAATTGCTGTGTGTTGAAAATAAATGTTTTCTCCAAGTAGAATATCTATTGATCTTATTACTTAATCTAACAAATTATTTTAGGGGCGAGATCAAAATGTTCGAGAAAACCGAGTTCGCATAGTTCTCACAAAGACCCCCCCCATACAAAACTAAATATGAAGTATGTTGAAACTAATCGATTAACAAGTAAAACAAATGAAAGTGTACATTGAAACTATTAAATGTTTATCAAAATGTATTATGTGGTTTTAAAGTCAGTTGTCTTTTTTTCCCACTAAAGTGTAATCGATGTCGGATGACAGAAACTTGTGAGTTTTTACCCACTCTTCCCCCTAACTATTTGAATTTAGAAATTTTTCCGACATCGATCTTTTGATCTCGCCCTTATCCAATGCTTTGTAAGATTTCGAAAATATCCTCTGAGAGATTTATTTAAAAATAACGATATGGAAACTGCGAATGTGAAAGAGACAACAAAACAAAAGCATTAATTGTTCTTGCACAGACAAAATCACCTATAGTTCTAAACATGTACTGAAATTTCTGATTACTTAAAACTGACAAGTGTATACAGGAATTTAAGGGAGTAACCTTTCAATTTTTATTGGGATATAGAGGCAACTGCGGATCCTGCCTTTTCCCCGCAGTATTTTCGATCCCGTCTTTTTTTTTCTTTTCTTTTTTTCTTCTCAATATTCAACACTATTTGAATTCTGGGATATTGCTATCCTGCCTTTTCTTTACATATCGGAGCCCGCCTTTTTCACCTTGCATCCCGCCTTTTTATTTCAAATTCCTTTCATGCCCCCTCCCATACCTATTGATACTGCGATGGATTATATTAGTATGGCACGTTTATTCCTGTTTAAAAGATAAAATTTATAAGGTATCTGATAAAAGTTATATCTTCTAAAGTTTACGAGATATCTTAAATCTTTTATAAGACATCTTATATTTTTTGCTTTATAAGATATCCCATTACTTTTATACAGGTAGATATCTAGTATATATAAGATAAACTTTACAAGACATTTTATTAACGTAATCTCAAAACCCCGTTGTCATATCAAAACCGATATTGAATCTCACGCTACGTACGGTGCAACTTACATTGAAATCGTGAAACTTACACTTGTTAAGCACGAGATAATATAATGCCAAATACTTGGGAATGCCTACCTATAATTTAACTGACCAATCAAAAGCGTTCTTTAAAACCACTCGGGGACTTTCCAATGAACTATCTGGAGCACGTCATGTACTTGCCGATATGTGTCGTTCACACTTACTGTAAATCCACAGTAATTTTAAAATGTCTTGAAGTGATACAATGCTGTTAGAAACCTTTTCACCCCCCCCCCCCCCCCCCCTACACCCTGTTGATCAATCATACGGGTTTTCTCCCGTTTCTTTTTTACTACTGTATGTATGATCTAATAGAGAATTTGCCTCAAATCCAAATCCGTTCATATTGACCATGAACAGCTCAAAAGTGCTGTTCATTTTATATATTTATATTCATTTACTAAATCATCATTTGTTTATATTGCTTGTATAAGTCAGGAAATATTTTGTTGCATAAAACAAACTCATAAGATCCACCTATGTCACAGTCGTATTGTGGCGTAGGTCAAAACATAGACATGATGTCACACTTTACCCTGCCTTTTATCAACATTGCAAATTAAGTGCACTGTATTTTGGAGCTAGGGGACCACAATATTGGGATGATAATCCACGTAAGTTCACAATCTTAATCTGGGGTGTGACTTTACGAGATCTTTGTAACACATGTTGTATTTTTTCAAATCATTACGCTCTCTCAGTCGCGTGTTTTAAACTAGTTCATGATCCGTTCATAGTTAATATGAATGGATTGCATCGCATGCTGAAGTTGGTTGGTTCATAGAAGAAAATGCTATTTGTAGTATAAATATAGATCAATGAATATATACGTTGTATAGATCTATTTATTAACAAATTCAAATAAAATATAGATCTCCAAAGTAATAGTAATAACAATAAACACAAAAATCAGGATAAAATATCCACTAGCCCGTAAATAAATTCATAAATATAAACTGTCCGGAATAACCTGACCTTTAATAACGTAGATAAATTATAGGTCAGGGTTTACAGGACATTACTTTTCTTTAAAGTTAATATAATTTTCTTACAAAATCAAATTTTTACATTAATATGACTGATTTAATTCATAATATCTGTCATCTTTTGATTCGGGTGATTCCATTTACATACTAGAAAAGGTAGATCAACTTGCGTCATAAATTCGTCGTAGATCTCCTGTTTTCATCAAGCAACCAAAGAAAAAGTAGGAAAACCACATGTGTGAATCTCAACCAATCATGATTATTGAAACAAATAATAACCAATAAAGGTAAGGATAGAGTAATACGAAGATAGCAAAGGGAAACAAGAAATATTTTTTCGGAAGTGATAACATTTTATTCATAAAAACTATAGGCAATAATAGAAGCTGTCCAAAGATCCCCTGACGTCCGATAATAGACGCATCTACTCTATAGTTTGTAGTTTTTGATAAATTTGGGAGGTTAGATTTTCCATTTTTGTTTGAATTGATGGAGTATAGTAAGTTTTACTTTTGACTTTAGCTAATTTGGATTACAAGTATTTGCCAAATGTTTAAGAAGTGGTTTACCCTCAATAATGATGCCAGTAACCTAACACCCATCAGTAATCACACCTGTACTTTGAGAGCAGTGTGATGGGCTGGATAAAATATTCAGGTGGTCAGGATATTAATTACTAATAATTGCTGAATCAAACCTAAGATTACCTAAATGTTTATACAGAATGGAGCCCAAATAAATTTACAAAATAGAATTTCTTTTGACTGCTCAGTGAATTGTCAGGAATGGTGAGTTTATCATAATGCCACCCCCACTTTTCTGCCCAAATTCGCCTTGAAAAAATTTGGCAATATATTGAATGAGCACTGTACTTTATCAGCACCCCTACTGTTTCCCCACCTTACGATTTGAACAAACTTGAATCTACTCTATTGTCAGGAAGCTTTCATGTAAAATTCCACTTTTCTAGCCAAACTAATTGAAAGAAAGTTTTATAAATGAAATACAAGCAAGAGAGTTTACAATTATCCAACTCTTGAGTATATACGTGTAAAGTCATAGTGCAACCCAATATCCAGGTGAAAATAGGAGTCTTTTCTTGCTTTTACACAAAACTCATAAAAAAAACTAGTTCGATATAAATTTAAAAGGACTTTCATATACTGATAGGCGATTAATTAAATAAATAGTGAATAAAGATTAACTTTTGAATTTTCAATATAGGTTGTAAATACCCCTCTGGGTCCCCCATTAGGCCTATAAATAGTGTGCTTCTGATTCCCCAACCGACCCTAAAATATATGAGCTGACCCTGAAAAATTTATCCTCTGATATATTTTCCGGATTTAAACAATTCCGGTTTCACTATTAGAAATCCTAATCTTGATCACTTCCGTGCTTGAGAAAATACATATCCTATACGCATTAACAAGAAATGTTTTGACAGCGATTTCCCCGGGAAAAAATGGCAGCGTGCTTGCCAGGCACATTGCTGGCAATTACGATAGGAAAATGCAAACATCAAGAGGGAAAAAACTTTATGACTACGGTAAAAAACAATGAATCGTTGTTTAGTATTATTGAGATGCATCATGAAGGGCCAACTGATTGGCTAAAAAACACTGCAAAACTACAATATTATGTTGACCAATTAAACCGCATTCCAAAAACATGGAGCAAGGCAGTATTTCTGTTGGTGATTTAGCCGGATTTGAAATGAAATATTTAGAGTTTATTTGTGAACCGGACATTGACCCTACATTAGACACAGGGTTGTTAGTGGCAGCTGAATCAGTGACCAAAAAAGCTATTGATGCCTTCCAGGTTTTCACGAGGTTTCCCTAGCAGTTCTTCTAAGCGAATATGTTTATACATGTGGTGCCCCAATCACACCGCCAAATCATATTTTACATGGGGGTTACTCTGTAACACCAGGGGATTCATCCCATACCCCCGCCAGGACTTAAGCCATGGACACACTGTAGGCATAATGGCGGACTCTTCAGACCTGTTGCCTCCGAGGATAGGTCCATGCCCCCTCCCATCACCCAACCCTCTTAACCTAAAACCATCACTTCGATTGCACGCCATTTTAGAACATCAGATTCCTTTAATTAACTCATGATCATATAGATTGAATATTTTCTCATTTTATCTTTTCAATTTTTTTTTTATATCCAATGGACAACATCAATTTGAAGTGTCACAATATAACCATTGTTAACACAACCTCGTGCACTAGCCGGAAAACCATGATATTGATTGATATAAAATCGGTCTATTTAAAGGTACCTAATTTCCGGACATTATATTTCGGCAAAGTGCATAAATGAAACTGTACTTGTATTTCAATAAACACATAATATTATGTAAATCATAGCGAAAAGGATTATTCCGGATTCTAAAGTAAAGGAAGTGTGTGGTGGTGGTGGGGGAACCTCACTATAAAGGGGGAAGACAGGCTCTATAGAGAGACTTCCCTGGGAGAAGACTCACTATATAGCCAGACCTTGGGGTGGGGGGTCCAACTTCATAGCCAGTCTTCCGGGGGAAGTCTCACTATAGGGAAGTCTCACTATATAACACCAGAACCAAACTTACACAGGCTGGAACGTAAATTATAACCCGGATAAAAAATTACAGGTATTTGGCATTCCAACTGGAATGCTAAAACTACCCAGAATGTAAATTATGCGAATTGCCAGATCAAACAGGTGGTTAGTGTGTAATTACGAGCTTCAATGGTTTTGTCCCTGGTTTAGATAATCATAGAATACAAAATACAAACATTTATTTTTAATTCACTTAAATGTAGAGCTTAATCATTCACTTTTAGTGCATGTGGTGAATAGTTTTGTATCTTGAATTTTTAAACTGAAAATATTTTAGATTAGCCCTAATCAAATATACAACTTGCATATGTAAATATCTGCAAGGATATCTACATAGATATCTAAAATTTTAGTGCTTTGAAATGCATGTAATGTTAACATCAATGAAGTAAGCATATTGATTACTTAAATGAAGATCGATATGACATGTTATGTGATTCAGTGATCTATACACTTTATTTATCTGGACAATTCTTAATGAGGCACTACTGTTTTCAGTTTGACCATCCATCCTTTGAAGATTTGAATGCATATGTGTTAATTTATCACTGAAAGTGACCTTGTTTTACTGACCCCATGATACATTCAAGTGCACACGTACAAATCTGATTATGATTATTGCAACTCATTATAAAAGGCTTTTTGGAGATGAAATACATTTACCATGAATTTTTGTGCACTGAGTAATGCAGGCAAATGGGACAAACAATATACTCTGATTCTTAAGCAGGTCACTGATGATGACACATCACTTAATTGTCTCCAATTTAAGCCAACTTTGTCACCAAGTCCAACAATGTTAACTTGCAGTGCTAAATCACTGTAAGCTTAACAGACCAAAAGTAATAGAGGTTATCCTTTTATTATACTCTTCATGTGTAACTCTTCCACAGACACCTCAATCAAGTAGCAGGTGGGAATCTTCTCTTAAAAGAAGAATTTTAATAAAAAATATTTACATTCACTGAATCTTTTTTCTTTTATATTTTTCTTGTCATTGAAATTGCTTTCATCATAGACGATGAATACATGATTGAAGCAAACTAGTTCGATCCAATTTTTTAGTTACCACATGGAGCGTCATCAAGGTCAAAGGGTGCATTGGCTGCTCCATTTAAAATAACAAATGGGTCAATGATATCTTAATACTTAAATCTAGTTTATAATCTTTGAAAACTAAATAAAAATATAAACAATAAACTGTCTTTCTTTGTTGTTTTGTCTAGTGATGAAGGTAGCAATCTGCAGAAAAAAATTGCATAACCCGCTAATGCGAGTTATGAATTTTTTTCTGCAATGCTTGCTACCTTCATTACCCAATAAAACAAGGAAGCATTTTATTGTTTAATTCAATACATTTTCACTATAAACTCACTTGGGCCTTAATACCCCTGGCCCATTAATAGGGGATTTTGGTAGACAGGTCACAGCTACATACTTTTTTAAAAGTAGGCCAAACTCTAAGGACAAAAGATCAAACACCATTGTGTCACAAGGTCTTGTCATAAAGAACTTATATACAAAATATGAAAGCCCTACCTTAAATAGTTCCAGATATATTTAATAGGTTATAATTTATTAAAAGTAGGTGAAACTAAAAATTCAAGGTCAAAAGGCCAAAGGACATGATATGAAATGAAAGCTCTTGCCTTAAGAAATTTATAGACAAGATGTGAAAGATCTACCATTTAGGTCAAATTTTTATCAAAAGAAGGCTAAACTTCAAGGTCAAGGTCACCAGATCACACATCACGACATCACATGAAAGGTCTTACAATAAAGAATGCATATACAAAATATGAACCCTATAAATTTGCATGTAAAACTATGATCTTCTATTGTGGCCCCATCCCATCCCCGGGAGCCAATGATTTTTTTTTTTATATTTATGAAATGATTATGATAAATTTGAATTTGCAGTATGTCAGAAAGCTTTCAAGTAAATTTGAAATTCTTCCGCCCCGTGGTTCTTGAGAAAAAGATTTTTGAAGATTTGCCCTATATATTGTATTCTTCTGTATAAAAACAAAAAAAAAAAAAAAAACAACTTATCCCTATTGTGGCTCCACCCTATCCCTGGGAGCCAAGATTTTAACAAACATGAATCTGCATTATGCAAGAAAGCTTTCATGTAAATGTCAACTTTACTGGCCCAGTGGTTCTTGAGAAGATCTTTAAATTACCCCAACCTATCAATGCATTTTTGTAATTATCTCCCCTTAGAAGGAGACATGCTCCTCGTTTCAACAAACTTGAATCCCCTTCACCCAAAGATGCTATGTACCAATTTTGATATAAATTGGCCCAGCGGTTATGGAGAAAACTTAGAAGATGAAAATGTGAAAATTCTATAGATGGAGATGGACGACACGACAGACAAAATGTGATCAGAAAGCATACTTGAGGCTTTGACTCAGGTGAGCCAATAAACACAGGATGGGCAGAAACACATATTGTAAAAGACTATCCTAAGCAGTCAGCAGGCACAGATGACTAATACTTGTTTATGTAACAGTGTTCATCTTATATAGTTCGATAAAATGCTACATCCTAGTTGTCCATCAGTTGTAACTTACATGAACCTGCCTACAGCGAGATGCAGAAGATTATTGCGTATAAACATGGTGGGTATACATGTTTATCAAGACTTTTATATTTATAGTACAAAATCAGGAGGCAGTACATATTTAAGTGCCAACAATCATCTGAAACCATGAAGTAAGCCATACAGGAATCTTATTTAATGCGACAATATTCGGTCATGAGATTTACATCATAACCTCTTTATTCCCTCTTCATTAATCACATTATGTTTTCCTTGACGAAACGTGAACCTGGGTGGTCTTTTATTCATGATTTTAACATTTTTATGAGTTTACAATATTAAAAACATAGAAAAAGGGCGATTATAATTGACATCTAATTGTATGTGGAAAAAGTAGTAGTAATACTTATCAGAAATGTAATATAAGATACATGCAATTATCAACATTTTTCAATTTTCTCCATTATTCACAACAAAATTACATAAAGACCCCTTCATATGAATGCAGTAGTGTCACCTCAATGTATCAACAGCTTTTGTCCCGTCTGAGCCTCATCGTGTGGCATCACCAGTACAATGTATCTAGAGGGTGGCATTGTACAGAGTTTGACCATTTTAGTTCATCAATTTGAATAAAAATGTGGTTGATCAATTCATCAATTATTGTCCTTTCATTGTTGCCCACATGATAAGACATGTAAATGCATGAAATGAAAAATGTTTTGCTTTAGTTGTTTAAAAAACTTTGTAAAATAGTTGGAAGTTCTGCACTTGAATTGTGTATTTGTAAAGCATATCTACAACCATGGTAGGTTCTACAATGACTGAATACTAATGGCTGTAACTTTTTTCTGAAACACAGAAATATCGATGTCGCACACACCAATAAACACAAAATTTACAGCTGATTCTGTTGTTTATGTGTTGTTAATGTGTGGGCAATAATTCTGCTGGACAATGTAAAAAACAATTTTTAAATGATTATATCCAAACTATTTTCGAATTACCTGTCCTTACCTGTTCTTAAGGGACATGCTATATTTAGATTTGTTACGATTCACCGAAAAGTGTATAATGTACATGATAATCATGGCTTCTGATCCCTGGTTGTTGGCAATGTTTAGGGGGGGAGGGGGTTTACACTACACACAGTAATTTGACCTTTTGTACCTGAAAACAGGTGGCGGATGGCGATTGGTAAGTTTGACGTTATATCAGGATTTTTTAAGCGTGTATGGAAATCTGTTCAGTTCTACACATTCTGATGATGCAAGGGTGGCAATATACTGAAGAGACACTGCATGTACTATAATAAACATTTGCCAGAGCTTCATTATACAAATCAAAGAATAAACCATGTAAATTTAAACTACTTAGCATGCATTATCGATCACTTATACTTCACTGACTTGAATTTGAAAACACACAATTGGAAGACCTATTCGAGGGATACATGTATTCCTCTGTCACAGAAGAGCTGACACCTCAGAAATATTGCAGTATTTGTCCGAATTTGAAACAGCAGGTCAACAACAGATTATCAGCAGGTACATGTTTTATGTACATTCTATGCAATAAGTACACTAAGTGAGTTTCCACTTAAATATAAAATCAAGTCAACACTACTCAATGCTTTTTTTTTTTTTATCAGACTCAATATATCTGTCTAATGCAAAAATATTAAAGGACACAAGGGTAAATCCCTTCTGTCAGTTGATGGTAAATTTGTATTCCCATTAGCGAAGAAGAGGTGCTTATAGTTACCAAAGCCATGATCCTTTGAAATGATCAAGAAATTTAAATTCTTGGGAATTCCAAATGGAGTGTTGAAAACACTATAGAATGAGTGATAATATGGTGGCCACTTTTCAGTTTGTTGAAAAAAAAAGATGCACCATGATGCAGTTTTCCATCCTTTTTTTCATGGTATACCTCCATCCAAAGAAAAAACAATAAATTCATTCCTTAAATACATAACAAAGGTAGTAAATCTATTTTACAATTTTAAAATGACAATTGCAAATGTGCTGCCGTCCCCGTACGTACTATGACGTCGCGTTAGAAAAAAAAGACACTTTGTATGTATACGGCCGTTGTTTTCAGCGTAGAAATTTTATTTGTTATTCTGAATATATATAGATAAATTATATACCATTGATTTAAGCAGATCCTAGGCTTTTAACCCAGTAAAGTTTTGTGGAGTTTAAAAACGCAGCATATTTCGGCCAAAAACGTACCTTGTTCTTTACATGAAAGCTTCCTCACATACTGCATATTCAAGTTTGTTCAAATCATGGCCCCTTGGGGTAGGTTGGGGCCACAATAGGGGATCAAAGTTTTACATAGAAATATATAGGGAAAATCTTTTAAAATCTTCAAGAACCAATAAGCCAGAAGAGCCGATATTTACATGAAAGCTTCCTGACATTGTGCAGATTCAAGATTGTTCAAATCATGGTCCCCAGGGGTAGGATGGGGCCACAATTGGCCAAGTGAAACGCTTATTGGGTGGATCATTTTGGAAAATTTGTTCTTATCATTTCTTTTATTTCTTTGTTTTATCACATGGCGGTACACGATGGCATTCACGTTGGTACATGGTGACATCCACAGAAATATGTAGTGGCATTCACAGAGATCCTCCGTGAACTTCAAAGTCTAGCTCGCTCAGAAAAATCATACTTCAAACATTCCGACAATTTTAAAGGTCAACCGTGTTTTGGACAAGATTTTTCCACTGCGTTGCGTGGAACATGCATAAAACTTGAGTCGTGTACTGTATATCTAATTGTGTACAGTTTATTTTTTCAGAAATTCTAACCCAGAAAGTGGGGTGTGTACACAATTCATAAAACTAAAACATCTGTTATCCATTTTTATACTTAAAAGGTTTGTTATAAGTATAATCGTCAAGGAAAAAAGAATCCCAAACTATTGAATCAAGGTAGCTAATTTCTTAGAAGTTCATCGGTAATATAACATGTTAATTAATGTTAATGCTAAGGGTAGTAAAATAAATCAGAAATAAATTGATTTTTATCTCTCCTTGGTTTTTGTTATTTATTCCTCTACAACAATTTGACAAGGAAGTCAATTAATCCGATAGTACCAGGTATCTACAATCAAATTATATCTGTTCTGTCTAAAACCACCAGCTAATGAGTAATTAATTTCTGGGTATAGAAGAGACACAATGCTTGGACTTGTAGTATCAAATTATATCCAATAATTATAAGGATCTACAGCACCATAGAAATATGGCTTGGGTTTGGAGTTTATGAATGCAACCCTTTTAATATCATATACTCAGGGTATACTTGGACAGCACTGCCTTAAACCAATAATCAATGTCTACTGTAATTCTGAAATCAGATTTAAGTTAACGTTTCCTGGTAACAATTTATAAATATAGTCTTTTAAAGAGATTAAAGAAAGCTGACTAATAAGTAAACAATTTTCATTGAATGTTACCATTACATACCATCACCTAATGAGTATATTTTTGATAAAGTTAAATTCAATTATCCTGGAGAATGGAATATTGACCAATTAAAAAAAATCTGCACACCAATTTCTGGATGTGCACAATATCATCATCCCCCCCCCCCCCCCCCCCCTACATGCACACAATATTTAACGAAAAGGAACCAAGAGAACCACAAATGGTACATCATATGCCTGTCAGACAGTGATGACAAAATTTCAGTACAATATCTGTATCCATAATGAGAAAAAGTCTAGGAAAATATTTGACCTACTTTTAGCTCTAAAGTAGGTCATGGTTCACCAATTGAGCTGAAATGCAAAATGAATCTGTATTTCTCCGAGAGGAAGGTTGTGACTACATTTCAGTGCAATATCTGTATCCGTAATGAAAAAAAGTCCAAAAAACTGTTTGACAAACTTTAAGCCCTAAATTAGCTAGGTCTCCATATGAGTGAAATATTCTCAAGAGAGCTAGATGTTAAACAGTATACAATCAATCAAGTAGGTATGGTGTACCAATCCAGTTGAAATGCAAACTTAACTTGTAGTCCTCCTAGAGGAAGCTTATGACTAAATATCAGAGCAATATCTGGATCCATGATGAAAAAAAGTCTGGAAAACTGTTGGACCATCTAAACTGCACTCTAATATTCAACAGCAGTATAAAACAAGATGTGTACTTAGAACACACATGCCCCAAAGAGTGTCCATACTGATGAAAGACTTCACATAATATATGTTATATCAACATTTCATTACAATTTTGGACCTGTCCTAGTTCATAATTTTGGTACATCTCTTTCTGCCTTTCCTAAATATTTAGTTTTATACAGCATCAGCAAAATCCTTTCTGCTTTTCCTAAATATTTAGTTTTATACAGCATCAGCAAAATCAAGGAAGTCTATCAATGATAAAGACATAATTCAATTAATATGACAATTTTGACCCCACACTGGAACCCAAACCACTACCTCTGGAATCATGAAATTTATATGATTTTGGCCAAGGGCTACCTGCTCCTTCTAAATATCAGTAAAACAGTGATAACGAACATCCAAGGCCAGCAAAAATAGTTCATTTTAACAGAATCAAGAATCAGGGTTCCATTTCACAAAACATCTTACAACAAAGTTGCAAGCCTTAAATGGCATCACACAGTTATGTTTAAATGAATGAATTAAAACTTTTCTGAGGTTTAATTTTCAACACTATTTTTTTAAAATTAAAATTGAATGACCTTATAACAAACAGGAATAATGAAAAGTTGGTCACAAGTCATACACTCACACCCCAGGAAAATTTCCACACCAGACTAAGAATATATAGAATACGCTTCCGATTTGTTAGATAGCAATTTTATTATACTCTCTTTTAGAAAAAGGAATTAGAAGAGTCCTTCAACTCTACATGAATGAACTGCCTAATTGAATTATCCACTTACATACAGGAACAAGAAGTATTAATTCACAGAATATAGAATTATATTGATCATTCAAAGTTTCTGTGTAAATGCTCTCATACTGTAAACTTTGAAAAATTTAATGTCAAAAATGTTTCTTAAATTCAATCAACAAATTCTAAAAGTACTGGAGATTTACAAATCAAGGTTTTGTTTGAAGAAAGCAAATTTGACATGCCAGTCTATAACCAGTGTATAGAGTAAAGGGAGGGTTTTAGTGAGCAACCAGTTTGCAGAGATTACAGAGGGATTCAGAGTATGTATCCACAGTATACAGATGGATCTAAAGTGAGCAACTATTGTATACAGAGATTAGGGAGGGGTTCATATGTGCAGCCATTGTATACATAGATTAGGGAGGGGTTCAGATATGCAACCATCAATGTATACAGAGATTGGGGAAAGTTCAGATGTGCAACCATTGTATACATAGATTAGGGAGGGGTTCGGTTGAGCAACCATTGTATACAGAGATTAGGGAGGGGTTCGGTTGAGCAACCATTGTATACAGAGATTAGGAAGGGGTTCTGTTGTGCAACCATTGTATACAGAGATTAGGGAAAGTTCAGATGTGCAATCATTGTGTATAGAGATTATAGGGAGGGGTTCTGTTGTGCAACCATTGTATACAGAGATTAGGGAGGGATTCAGTTGAGCAACCATTGTGTATAGATATTAGGGAGGGTTCAGATGTGCAACCATTGTATACAGAGATTTGGGAGGGATTCAGTTGAGCAACCATTGTGTATAGAGATTAGGGAGGGGTTCAGATGTGCAACATTATATTTATACACAGATTAGGGAGGGGTTCAGATGTGCAACATTATATTTATACACAGATTAGGGAGGGGTTGAGAGTGGAGAGGATTTTTACAGTCACTAGAGTTTCACCGAATACATGAAGTGTTTGTTACATGTAGAAGCAAGTGTGCATCTTTAAAAGTTTAAAAACTGGATGTCCTTTTTGTAACAGAAGTTTCATTCTTATTTTAGTGATAAGCAACCTTTATGCCAAGCATGAACTACTAAATATCTTTATCATATGGCTGTGACCCAAACAAAATTTTTCGTTTTAGTTCAAATAAAATTATTCTTTTTGCAAATCTAGTACACAGTTAAAGTATATCAATAAAGGGAGTCAGCAAGATTCCAGTTCCCCAAGAGCAAGCCTAGATATTTTCCGAGCAAAGCCAA
>NC_079168.1:46397932-46417932 GCF_947568905.1 Ostrea edulis | reverse complement strand
AAAAGATGTTTTTGAGACAATTAAGTACGTTTTAGTTTAAACTTAACGTTTGTCATTTGAATTGAGTACTTAAATATGGAGAAACCATCAGTGTTTCTTTTCTCTGGAAAGTTTGTCAGGGCTAGTGGATGTAAGGTCAGGTCTAGTAAATATCATTTGAAGTAGCCCGACTGGTCTAGTGCTCAAGAAAGTAAATGTCAAACCCTGACACTATATGCCAAGTTTGGACCCACACTGGAATCAAAACCTCTACCCTGGGGATCATGAAATTTACAATTTTGGTAGAGGCTTTCCTGCTCTACATCACTATACAGTTAGTTTTTCTTACAGATGTGCAGTTGTCTCAATACTCCATGTAAATTCCAAATACATGTACATTACCAATAACAAAGAAATGACTTAAAACAAGTTGTGTTTGTGAAGCTCTGTATGGCAGTAAGGTAATCATAGCACTCAAACAAAGGTCTTGTTATAAGGAATGTGAAAGCTCTATCACTAACCATTCAAAAGCTATGACCATGGGTAAAGTTTTTCAAACAAAGGTCATACTTCAAGATAAAGGTCATATGGTCAAAAACTACCAAAATAAAGGTCTTGTCACAAGATTGATTGATCGATTGTTTTGGTGTTTTCCGCCACACTCAACAATTTTTCAGTTATCTGGTGGCGCCCAGTTTTTATTGGTGGAAGAGAGAACCCTAGATACAATGTACCTTGGAAGAGATCACCGACCTTCCGAAAGTAAACTGGGAAACTCTCTCACTTAAGGGTGTGAGCGGGATTCCAACCCGCCCCGACCAGTAGTGAGAGGCCGTGTGATTCTTGTCACAAGAAATAAACGTGAAACATAAACCTTATCACCATCCATTCAAAAGTTAGGGCCAAGGTTAAAAGTTTTGCAGACAAACAGGCAGACAGACCAAAAACGTAGTTTGTAGAAATCTCGTTGATAGGTTATGTCCCGGAATCTTTTATTTTCGGAGAATAAAACTATCAACTTGTTAATATTAATTGTGTTAGTTTGAAGGCATACCATTTTTATGAATTCTATATAGAAGAGGCAAGCAACATAAGGTAAATGTTAAGTGACTACCTTTGGTGGTAACTTGGCTGAAACATTCTGGGCTTAATGATAAATCATCTATGGCTATGTCTCCTTTATGTGTCAGTCCACGAAAAGCTTTCATCTGTATAAAATACCTAGGAAATAGAATCATAACGTCACCCACTTAAAATTGTGTCAGTAATAAACCTTTCATGTTTCTTTGGATTTCATTTCTCGATAAATTACTGTGACATAAATCACTTATAGAACCAAAAGGCCCATGGCCTACATTGCTCATTTGAACCAGTGTTTATGCTAACTTTGAATCCAAGGGTCATTATAACCCTTTCAATTAAATTTGGGGGAGAGGGATTTAAAATAAAATTTAAAGGTAAGAAATTACTTTTCATAACTGAAATGAGGTTCCTTTTGGATTTTGTGCAAACAGAGAAAATGGTAAATCATAGAATCAAAAAGAAAATTTATTTAGAAATAACATAAAAAGTAAAGATGTTTGAAAAACACAAAGTAATCACACTTCCACACACACATTTCCACTAAGAAAGAAAATAAAGTTTGATATAATACACCAGGCAATATTAACAATAAATTATAGAAATAACTTTCCACACAATTCAATGGTCAATATAACAAATGATATTAACTCAAGCTGAAAATGTAATCGTTAATACAGTATTACAAAACTGTCCAAAAAGTAACTACTTCTATTAACTACAGAAAAAGCTTAAACAGTAGTAAATAACTTGTAATTACATATTTTCTCATATTCCTTTCTGATAAAATGTCAATCATGGTAGCTCCACCTTCATAGTGCTTATTAAAATCAATGGCTCAAAGTAGAAAAATTGTATTGATTTCCACTTAGTATAGGTTAATTTAATCAATAACCGAAGAAAATATGTATGTTGCCAAATTTTTAAAGACATCAGACATACAAAAACAAAAGTTTATATCAACATCAGAAAATCTCACATTTTCAATAAATAGCATAATAAAATTAATACATAAAAACTGGTTGAAATGACAAAATTTCTAATTTCAACAGCTTCAAAAAAACTGCTGCTTTATAAATATATATGAATTGATTGTGGATATCAAGGAAATCATTGTATAATAAATATCCAATAGAGAAATACCAGCATAGGAGTTATTGCCCTTGACAGCATTTTGTAATATAGATAATTGATTGTTTATAGAAAATATAAAACTTTTTGATATCAAACTGTTTAACAGATTTTTTTTTGTTTGCAATACCCAGTGAATAAAATTCCCCCAAAAGATATATTTCTATCATGCACAAAATTTTGCAAAAACCTATGACATCACACGAGGGTGGAATTACTTTAAATTCATAAATCTTGAATTCAAACTTTGGCTACTTGATATCATTAATAAACAGCACATCTCTCTGGCATAACTGGACCTTCATACATGCAGTATTGACAGCTCCTCTGATCCCGGTCCCGTACTCAGGTTTCCCACTGGAAACCATATATGTGTTGAAGTCGGCATTATACAGTTTCAACACTGGGCCCACAAGGAAGAACACCCATGAACACCTCGGTCTCACATGTGCTGTGACCCTACAGACTCCTAAACCCACGCTGAATACCTTCCTAACACTGGGGGGTACTGCCTAGTATGGCCCAGGTACGAGGGCTGTTCAATATGTAATCTGTATTGTACGATATCTCAAAAGCATTCAACTCAAATAGTGAAATGAACCTTACATCCCTTAAAAGTATTCTCCACGGTTTGAAATACATAATTTCAATCTCGGAATCCATTTCTGAAATGCGTCAAGGTATACACTGATTTAGGTAGACCTCTGAGGCACTGACTGATGGCTGAGCCAAGGACTTGTCGGGAATTGTAACGACAACCAGATAAGAACTTTTCAAGTTTTGGAAAAAGGAAAAAGTCACATGGGGCTAGATCTGGAGAGTATGGTGGGTGTGGCAAGACGGTAACTTTGTCCAATTGCTTCACAAGCTCAGATGTATGTGATGGAGCATTATCATGAAGTAGACGAACATGCCTAAATCCTGACACAGGGCGTCGTTTATGATAATATTTCTTGAGCTTTTTTAGTACATCTCAGTAATATTGACCTGTAACACTTTTTGCTCTTCGGAACCGGATTTTGTAAGGCTATACCATCACATGAGAAGAAAATGCAATAAAGAACATTCTTTGTGCTATCTTTTGGCAACTACAGGCCTTCTACCGTGTTTAGTTAGCCATATTTTGTTTCCAATTTTTCTTACTGGTTCGAAATAGTGAACCCATGTTTCGTCACCAGTAACAATGTTTCCAAATTGTCTTTCATATGAATTTGGGAAACATTTTGAGCAATTACTTAGCGGTTTGTACTCGTATCCGTTTTTGGTCATCTGTCAATATATGCGGTATCCATGTGGAAGAAATCTTTCATACTTTCAAAATACGCTTCAAAATGAAATGCACCTGCGATAGCAATAAGCCAACAGCTTTGACAATATCACGAATCGTGTATCTGCCATCACTTTCAATTATTTCCCTGACTTGAGACATTTGCCTTGCCTGTTACAGTCACAGGTCAGCCAGATTTTGCTGCATCTTTGACGGACTCTGTGCCAGTCAGAAATTTCTTTCTCCACCTACGAACTGTCTCATAAGATACCTTATCAGACCCACAAACTTCCACCAATTTAGTAAAAATCTGCATTACCGAATGACCGAGTTTTGTGCGAACTTTTATATAAGTTCTAATTTCTTCAATATTCTCAACCCGTTTCCCAACCATTTTTACAACAGTGGTCAACGACTGACTCTATTGAAATGACAAGTTTAAAACTAAGTGGAGCTGAAGGCTCATGTTTATACCATTGGAAAGGTATTGAAAAGAACTATTCAAGAGTATCATCATCCATGAAATCGTGCAAAGTGTTATCATGCTGTGGTACAATACACATTACATATCGAACAGCCTTCGTATAATCCTACAACCCCTCTGCACTGAAATAGCATTTATTTACACCAAAACCTATACACAAAGCAACTTAGTGAACAACAAAACATAACACACTATACACAAGAAATTTATAACCTGAAACCCGACAAACAAAGCTCAATTTACTGGCTGGAGTAAATCAATGTTCAGTGGTATAAAAGACACACATGACAGGTGGGTGACGTGCCACGCCACATCAAATGTGTAAAAATAGGTGGAGTCTCATGAAAAAGATATTTTCAACATACTTTAAGACACATTAAAGACTCCTTTTCACTTGCTTGTCTGACTATATCATAAAAATTTTCAAGTCATAATAGATGAAGTTTCTAGTTTATAACTCAGTGTATTTTATGTCATTGCTTGATCATCACAATAAAATTCTGAAAAAAATTTCACAAACTTTTGGATCAACCCTTATATGTCAATAAAACCAAACCATTATGAGGCAAGTGCTATTCAACTATCCAAATTAAGCAAGGCCCACTGCAATAGATTCATCATACATGTCATAAAACTTTAAAATCATCAATATCAAAATAGCTTTTATATTACATGTCTGTCAATAAAACATAAACTTAATTATGTAAGTGCTATTCTGTGGACTAGCTGGGACAGTTTGTCTTGAAAAAAAAAAGAAAAAATGTTTCTGCCATATTTTAATGATCTGGATGAACATGCAAACTGACAAAAATTTAAATACATAATTGCCACAAATGCCAAAATTTACTTAGGTGTTGTTTAAAGTATGTCAATGCATTGAATTTGATTTTAGGAATCAAACTTGTCTTTCATTTCCTCAGATTTATATATGTACCTCTCAGTAGCTAAAGCATTGTTGTTATTTCCAAAAGCAGTACTGCTTAGAGGTTACAAAGAACTGATCATATCGACAAGTAAAGCAGTGGTGCTTAGAGGTTACAAAGAACTGATTGTACCGACAGAGAAAGCAGTGGTATTCTTAAAGGTTACAAAAACTTATTGTACCGACAGAGAAAGCAGTGGTGCTTAGAGGTTACGAAGAACTGATTGTACTGACAGAGAAAGTGGTAATAACTGTATATTGGATTGTACCAGATAATGAATACATGAACAACTAATTTTATGTTGAGTTCACTAAATTTCAACACATCTAGATTAAGAAGTAGTTCTTTACTAAAATATCATGACTACTCACGCTCCAAAATTTCTAGGAATCTTTTCAGTGAGAGAGACAGAGGCACACTTCCACTTGTTAGCATTGCCACTGAGATTCAGGATTTCGAAAGTGGAGTTGAACCCCAATCCACATTCGCTGACTAAAGATACACTCAGGCTGCTCACTCGATGACCATAGATATGGTAGTAAAAGATGAGCTGAAAATGAGGATAAAGTACCATTATTATGCGTGTATCTTACAGCATTAACATACCGACAGTGATTAAGGTATCCAAACCACATTACACCGTAGGACACATCCACTGATGTGACTAGTACATTTCTGTTGCCATATTCTCCATGATCATAAAAACATTCTATTAATGGCATGCAATGATTCAAAGAAAAAAATGATAAAAATTTGTAGAAAATATCATATTTTGCCAAAAATAAAATGTTTGGGTGTAAGTGTGATACTTTTACAAACTTTTAGTAATTCTAGATCAAGAGAAAAATGTTAACTAACCCATTTCATTTCTTCAACTCTTCTCAACCAAGTATAATTTGTGCCAAATTTGCTTTAAATTAGCATTGTGGTTCTTGAGATAAAGATTTTCAAAACACAACATCCTTTTAAAAACAAGAGGCCCATGGGCCACATCGCTCACCTGAGTCACCTTGGCCCATATCTGAAGACTTTCCATATATATTTGCATGTAAAACCTTAGTCCCTATTATGGCCCAAACTACCCTTTGCAAACTTGAATCTACACTATGTCAGAAAGCTTTCATGTAAATGTCAACCTCTTTGGCCCAATGGTTCTTGAGAAGAAGATTTTTAAAGTTTTTCCCTATATATTTGTATGTAAAACTTTGATCCCCCCTTGGGGCCCCATCCTATCCCCGGGGGCCATGATTTGAACAAACTTGAATCTGCACTATGTCAGAAAGTTTTCATGTAAAAATCAGCTTTTCTGACTCAGTGGTTCTTGAGAAGAAGATTTTTCCTATATATTTGTATGTAAAACTTTGATCCCCTATAGTGGCCCCATCCAACCCCCGGAGCCCATGATTTGAACAAACTTGAATCTGCATTATGTCAGGAAGCTTTCATGTAAATCTCAGCTTTTCTGGCTTAGTGGTTCTTGAGAGAAGATTTTTAAAGATTTTTTCCTATATATTCCTATGTAAAACTTTGAATCTCCATTGTGGCCCCATCCTACATTCGGGGGTCATGATTTGAACAAATTTGAATCTACACTATGTTATGAAACTTTCACATAAGTTTCAGTTTATCTGGCCCACTGGTTCTTGAGAAGAAGATTTTTAAAAGATGCCAACAAATTTTCACTAATTCTTGATTATCCCCCCTTGGAAAAGAGTGTGGCCCTTCATTTGAACAAACTTGAATCCCCTACACCTAAGGATGCTTTTTGGCGAGTTTGGTTCAAATTGGCCTGGTGGTTCATGAGAAGAAGATGAAAATGTGAAAAGTTTACAGACAGACGGACGCCGGACAAAATGTGATCAGAAAAGCTCACTTGAGCCTTCAGCTCAGGTGAGCTAAAAATCAATTATCTCCCTTTTATATATTTATTCAAATAAAATTGAATCCCTTTAATCCAAAGATATTATATGCCAAGTTTGGTTGAAATCAATACAGTGGCTCTTGGAAGATTTTTAAAATGTAACATCCAATTTTTTCAATGACCGTGATATTGCCCAGATGACCACAATTCGGGTCACAAGCAACTTTAAATCCGATTCTTAACTGTTTCTCCAATATATAGTAATGGCCTGAAACAAAGATTTCTAATATATCTCCCAGTTACCATAGCATTAGCTGATTGACATCAATCAACCTTTTCCCATGGAGATCCAGATTAGATTAGGTCCTCAGTGCCCCTTGCTTGTCATAAGAGGTGACTAATGGGTCGGTCCTTCAGATGAGACCGCAAAAACCGAGGCCCCGTGTCACGACAGGTGTGGCACGATAAAGATTCCTCCCTGCTTAAAGGCTGTAAGTGCCAAGCATAGGCCTAAATTTCGCAGCCCTTCACCGGCAATGGTGATGTCTTCATGCGAGAGAAAAATTCTGGAGAGGGACGTTAAACAATATGCAATCAATCAATCAACCTTTGTGCCTTGTATGGACCGATATCTCTCTACTATAAAGTTATGGCCTACAAATCTGTTTAAAACTAGAGATTCTTTTCATGAAAAACAAATGTCTCCCCAGCTCCCCAAATTGGAAGTGCTCCAAATGAACAAGAGGCCCAGGGGCCTTATAGGTCACCTGAGTATCATGTGTGTAACAACCTTCCAATGTTTGAATTAGGTTTCTGTTTAAATATAAGAATTTTACTTTTGGATGGAAGAAACATTGAATAGCTATGTGGTCAGCCCCGCCTTTGCACCAGAACCCCTGACCCAGGGGCCATAAATTTCAGTTTTGAAAGAAGCATCCTTGATCATCATTATCATACTATTAGTTTGTCTACTTAATACCCAGCAGCAGAGGAGAAGATTTTCAAAGAAATAAAATGCATTTTCACTATATGATCAATAGGGCCCCACCCTAATACCAGAACCCCTGACCCAGGGGCCATGAATTTCACAATTTTGAAAGAGGCATCCTTGCTCATCATAACCATGCTATTGGTTTGTTTACTTAATACCCAAGGACAGAGAAGAAGATTTTCAAAGAAATAATGCATTTTCACTATATGACTTATAGAGCCCCACCCTAGCACCAGAACCCCTGATCCAGGGGCCATGAATTTCACAATTTTTAAAGAGGCATCCTTGCTCATCATTACCATGCTATTAGTTTGTCTACTTAATACCCAGAGACAGAGAAGAAGATTTTCAAAGAATTTCTACATTTTCACTATATGACCAATAGAGCCCCACCCTAACACAAGAACCCCTGCCCCAGGGGCCATGAATTTCACAATTTTGGTAGAGGGCTCAACGCTCATTATAATTATGCCCACAGTTTGGCTTCTTGATGTCCAGGAGTAAAGAAGAAGATTTTTTAAAATTACACTCATTTTGATGGTTTTTGCCCCACCCCTCAGGCCCCAGGGGGGCAGGGACCACGAATTTCACAATTTTTGTTCCCCTCCACCCACAAATGCTATATGCCAAAATTGGTTGAAATTGGTTCAAGGGTTTCAGAGAAGAAGCTGAAAATGTTCAAATGTTAACGCACGACGACGGACAAAAACAGATAGCAATAGGTCACCTGAATGATTCAGGTGACCTAAAAACATCCTCCTCTTAATGTACTGCATAGTATGGAGGAGAAAGCATGAGCAGGAACATAGACATTATGAACTCCAATAAACCACAAAAGAAAAGTGTTCACAAACTATTCTACATTCTCCACCCCTAAGATTCACTATAACTTTAAGGATAACAATTGGATCCTCCTGTCCCTACAATATGCACATCTGCAAATGGCATTGAAGTATTGCACTAAATTTCAAATCTATCGGATATGCTATATAAGAGGAGAAGCATTCACAAGCTATTTTAACATCTTCCACCCTCTTAGATCCACTATAACTTTTAGGGGGGGAAATGGATCCTCCTGTCTCAACAATATGCACGTCTACAAATGGCAAATGAAGCATTGTACAAAGTTTCAAATCTATCAGATTAGCCATATAGGAGAAGTGTTTACAAGCTATTTTACATCCTCCACACCTCTTAGATCCATTATATCCTTTAGGAAAATAATTGGATCCTCCTGTTCCACCAATATGCACATCTACAAATGGTAATGAAGCATTGTAAAAAGTTTCAAGTCTATCCAATTAACCATGTAGGAGGAGAAGCGTTCACAAAATTTTGTCACAAACAGATGGACAGAAACAATGTCTCCCCCTGAAAGAGGGGAGACATAGATATACAAGAGTACTGCAAACGGTAAAACATACACCAGTTGGACCTGTAAGCACATTATGTACTCTGAATTGAAGAAAAAAATTTGGAAAACTGTTTGACCAACTTTTACCCCTAAAGTAGGTCATGGTGCATCAATCCAGCTGAAATGCAAGGTGAACTTATTCCTCCAAGACAAAGCTTGCAACTAAATTTCAGGACAATATCTGTATTCACAACAAAAACAAAGGTTTCTTTACTAAGTGATACTACAACTTTGACCTTGATAAAAAATGGGCATCCTCCAATTGGCATATGGTGTATGTGTACCAAGTTTGACAGTACTAGCAGTTTGGTCTGTATCCTGCCTACACCGCTTCCCTACAGAGTGATAGATGATCTTAAACCTTTGACTTCTGACCTTGAAGAACAAAAGGTGTCCTCCACTTGGCATGAAAAGCATGTGTACCAAGTTGGACGGTCTCGGTCTGTATTCTGCCTACAAGATTTTCCTATTAACAGATACTATGACCTTGACACAAGTTCAGATTTCTGAATTTAAATTTTTTAAACAAATAAATGAAGTACCACTACATGTAAATTTTTCGAAAAATGTCTGACCACAATAAAAACAAGACATGTACATCTTACAAAAGTTTGAGGAATGTCAAGTTAGAGGTGTGGGAGGAGTTCATTATGCAAAGTAGGTACCCTGTTATAGGGACGCCCGCCCATCTGCCACTCATCATACTATAAGCCTGATGCATGTTGTGAAACCCGGCCAAAAATCGGGTTAAATCTAATGGATTTTGGTCTGAAATCTCTAGAAATTACTTGGATGAAGCTTAATTTACTGAAGGAGAATTTCCCAAAGAGATCAAAAACACTAAAACTAATTTATTACAATGAATTGTTTATGTGGTTGTCTTATGTGGGACTAATTTTAGCCTTCACATACATGTCACGACTGTGCATGCTCATTTTCTTCCTTGTATGTGTACATTACATTTCAAGTCAGTAAGGAAAAATGTCGACCAAAACACTACTTATCGTGAGAAAAAACCCAACAGGAGACCATGTCTATCAATATTTGAGTTCGGATTACCTAATCTACCAGGTAAATATGTGATTTTTGGACCAACTACTTCGTAACTGCCAAAGCGTCCCTAGCTTGGCAAGAAAAGATATTGCACCCACGCTGAGCGCGGATCGCATTTCTGTGGATTGTGACCTTGTTTTATAACAAATTGCATTGTATGAATAAATTTTTCTATTTGGGAATCACTTTATGATTAACTAGCCTGGTTGACAACGGATGTGTGAAGTCGACAACAGTTTTATAGGTCTACCTATGCGCTATGACGTCACTCTGTGACGGTGACTCTGATATAAATAGATTGAAGACTTTTGTTGGAGAATCCCCATCTTCAAGTGTTTACAATATTGCGTCATTGAAGGAAGTGCACTATTTTGGTATCAGTGGTGGAAGGATATCCAATCGAGAACACTTCCAGAGAATCAAAGCTGTTATTCAACACATCGAGCCGTGCCATGTCAATGTGCTGATAGGGGGAAATGAACTGGAATCCGCTGACCTAGTTTTTGATGTTAATTCTTCTATTTTTCAATTAGTGGCTTTTCTTACACAAATACAAAACTCCTACCATGTGTGCTCGGTGACAGTGTTGAGTTTATTCCACAGGGTGTATACCAGACATGTAATTGAGCAATTTTTCAATTAAAGAATTGTGATCGCTAACCTGCTTTTAAAGGGACATGGACACGATTTGAGCTGAAAATTTTCAAATTTTATTTTTTGATTTTTAATGTTTAGATTGATTGATTGTTTTGGTGTTTTCCGCCACACTCAAAAAATTTTCAGTTATTTGGTGGCGCCCAGTTTTTACTGGTGGAAGAGAGAACCCAGTTACAATGTACCTGGGAAGAGACCACCAACATTCTGAAAGTAAACTGGGAAACTTTCTCACTTACCGGCGCGAGCGGGATTCGAACCCGCACCAACCAGAGGTGAGAGGCCATGTGATTTGAGCGTGATGCTCTAACCACTCAGCCACGGAGGCCCCTTTTAATGTTTAGAATGCTTAACTAAGGTATTACTAATAATCAGCAAAAATTTGAATGTCAGTAGTCAAGGCACATGAGAGATACAGAGGTCATAAGTCCTTGTTATGTAAACAAGGCTCGTGCCATGTTTTTGTTTACACGGATTAAATAAACTAGTAAAAGTTTTGCTCAAAGCATATTTTTTTCAATTTATAAGGGAATTCTTAACACAATTAAATACTTTCTAGTGTTTGGCACATCTCATTTTGTTTCAAACACGCTAATTTTTTTTTTATTAAACAGTCTAACGGAAACAAAAACATGGCACGAGCCTTGCTTACATAACAAAGAATTGCGAGTGCAGTATCTCACTTATAACACAACAATTGATATTGAAATTTTGGTTGATCTTTAGAAATACTTTAGTTAAACATTGTAAACAATAAAAATGGAAAAATTAAATTTGAAAATTTTCAGCTCAAATCATGTCCATGCCCCTTTAAGAGAACATTGAATGGCACATGACATTAAGTTTTGGAAGTTAAGAGGTTTCACGAACAGCAGAGAAACAATTTTGTGTGATGGAGATCATTAAATGAGGACACCACAAACTCCTGCGAGAGATCCAGGGTGTTTTCTTACAGCATTGTTAATATTTATTCCTTATGATAGTTAGCTATGAAGACAGAGGCTTCTATCTTAATGTTTAGTAGTTTATCTTTATATCAAGTAGGCACGTATATGCCATCCTTTTAAAATACACATATATGTATATAAATATATATGTAAGTATGATATTATATACATTTTGATATTCTTTTACCACAACGATGGCATAAGTGTATATTCCTTGTGAACCATATTACAGCCTAGATAATTTATGACATTTTCTAGTTCCTTACATTGGTACCGAAGAGGGCCAGTTATGTAAATTTATCATTCTCCATGAAGTAACTATTCTTATAAATTTTACAGGTTCTCCATGAGGTAACTATTCCTATAATAAATTTTACTGGTATCAGTTTTATTTATCAGTAGGGAAACACTGCTATCATGCATGGGTACTTGAATCCTGCTTAATAAATGACCTAATAAAAACAAAAACCTTCCATGAAGAAATGGTAAAGTCTAATGGTTAGACACTCATTTCTTTTACAAATTGCACAAAGCTAGGTTCTTGATATCTTGTAAATACAGCTAGGTTAATATCTCTGTTTCTGAAGTCTGAGCAACCTCTGAAACTAAAGGCTCATAGCAGAAGGAAAAATAAGTAAAATTGGTTCATAATCTTTTACATTCAGCAGCTACAGCTCCTGTTAGGTCCTTTACGACAGACAAATCATATATATGTAACACTAAAAGTGTATGAAACACTGAGCAAACCCGATGACAAACACAAGGCAAGCAATAAAAATGGTTTCACCACAAGGGATTATACAACCTGATTAGCATCAGAACCAAATGTAAAACAGCTATGTTTTAAGTTTAAACATACCGATTTTACTATGCTCAATAGTATTAAACAAAAGGAATCACAATTCTTAAAAGGATTCAGAATTACAACATTACAAATAACACGCAAACAAGTATAGCTTTCTCTATAGCTCGATCACCTGACATGACCCATGCATTGCTGATGAAGAATCCCAGACTGCAGCAACAGGGGCTGGAAAGATTGGACTCTGAAGAATGGCAGCATCTAAATGTTTACCATGGTCCATCTCTACATACAAATAGTGTCCTGAAAAATAAGCAATATTCTCTCTGCAAAAAGAACACACAAGACGCCTGTTGGCCTTAACAGTCACCCAAGTACCACACAATGAGAAACTAAAACTAGTGTTGCTTGTTGCTGATGCAACAAGTGGATCTTCTCTTTGAGAACTCACTCAAGTCATTGCACTCATTAACCTTATTTATATACCCTTGAAATGAATTTATAAGAACTCTTTTCCTCAAGATCTTCCAAAAGATATGCCATTTTTAAGAGCACTTTTTAAACTTCAATGTTTTGCACTCTGTCCATTGACCTTAAACCATTTAGATGACCATTCATGAATTGCTGTAAATTCATCATATTATATTTACATTCACTGAATCTCTTTTGAAATTGACATTGCTTTCATCATAGACAATGAATACAAGGCGGATTGCTCCTACTCAAATATCCCCCCACCCCCCATAATTTATAGAAACCCTCTCGGAAAGGAAGGTGATTTATTGATCTGTATTTTAGTAAGTCAAAAGAGTTACATCATAGTGGCATCACAGAACGTATCAGAAATGCATGAAACAGGTACACATGGCATGTAATGAGTCCTACTTGGAAGTGGCTTCCTTCATTTAATAGAGGCCTTCATCATCAATTAAAAATTACAATGTGCTAAATTTAGTTGTATTATGATGCTCTGGAGCCAAAAATATTTTTAAAGAAACAATGCATTTTCACTGTATGGCCCAAATAGCCCCGTCTTATCACCTGAACCCCTGACCCAGGATATCACGAGTCACAAATTTCACAATATCAGTGGAGACATCAAACCTCAACACTACTAGCTGCGTAATGAGTTTGGTTATCTAAAGTGAGGAGTCAAGGGAGAAATTTTTTAAGAAATAATGCATTTTCACAGTACGAGTCGCAAAATGGTTAATATCGCATGAAATCAATAGAAATTGCATTCATTCCTCATAATGATTTAAACGACCTTCACGCCTATCCGTCTGCAAGACCGACAAGCAATCAGAAGGATCAATAAATTTAGAACATATTCTGTCCATTATACTAGGAAAAAATCAGGTTTCGTTTATAAAAAAAAAAAAAACCCCAATTTTACCCATGATAAACCAGGTTAAAAAAGTAGAATTTAAAATGAATCAATAGAAATAACTTCCAATCTCAGTGTGAGAATGATTCCATACAAGTTTTATAACCTTCACTTTTGAGTATGAGTACGATTTAGAGTACAGAGTTTTGAGTTTGAGAATGAAAATGTGCTCCAAAAGACTGATAACCTCCAGGCCTGTTTTATGAATGAGTTAGGAGGCCCCTGCATCCTCACATGCCCACCTTTTACATGTCATAGATGATGCTGTCTGTAATAACACTAATGTGAGGAGAAAAATATCAAAGAAAACAATTCAGGATGACAACTCTTGATCTTTATGATGATTTATCACTTTCTAATATTTCTGAATTGATTAAAATCAAAAATTATCATAATTTGCATTTTAAAATTATTCAATGAAGTAAACAGTAAGTCAAACCATATAACACCACAAAAACATCAACAAGGTTTGAAAATCATGATTTTTATTTTGAATTGCAGATTCACTTGAAACTTACGCAACTTTCTAATTTTTATAATTTTCGACCAACTTCCCTCTACTGTTCCTATAGACTGTTATGGTAGGCAGTTGGAAGGTTCTACTCTCCTAGAATATTGTTTATTTGCTGTTCCCCAATACCAGAACTCAGCCTAGATAAACATTTGGAAACACGATAGATTCTCCGTCTCTCATTTAAAAACGGCAGCTAAAAGGCATCAAATTTCTAAATAAAACTTTAATGTATAGCAAACCCCTGCCAATTGTTTTTCCAAGGGGTTCTGAAAATGCCTTTAAAGGCCTTTCCAGCTGTCAGACTTCTCTAAGTTGTTCTATGCTAGAACAGGATAAAACATATTAGCTGAAATTTTTCATCTGAAATGCAAGGAAGACTAACAAAATTAATTGAACCCTCATCTAATAACAGTTGTTGATATCTATATGATATTGGTAAAGTATTACATTCTTTATTTTCAACAACCCATTTACTACTTTATAATTGCTATGTTACAATGAAATGTGCACATAACAAGGATTTGCATACCCAAAAGTGATGACATAAGCAAACTTGCAATCTTGGGGGGGGGGGGGGAGATATTTTGAAACAAACATAATGTCAAATTATAAGATTTACTTATAAGGTTAGTATGAATTTGACATGTTTCAAAATAATGAAAATGTTGGAAAATTAAAATGAATTATATGTTAGAATTTCAACTGGTGTGCATGGTGTCATCTTCAAATAAGGTATGAAGTGATCAAGACACTAAGATTTGCTAGAGTAACAGTTTACATGAACTAGTCTACGAGAGTGGACATGGAGTCCCGGTCCCGGTCTAAGGTGACATGGGCTTCCTTGATATTCCTCTTTAAATTTTGGCATGTGTCTTCAAAGTCTTTTTAATGCATGTATATGGAATGGGTACCTTTACCTGTACCATCAATCAACATGATAAGTTACTATGATATTGAAACAATGCGGGCAATCCCCTATAGGGTTTAAATGCAAAATAAATAATTTTTAATTGAAAATGATTATTAACGATTTTCAAATTAGATTCCTTTATCATTTTATTATTAAATTACAGGTACATGTAATGGTTTAACATGCTACATTGTATATGCACTGTAATGTAAATTTGTATAACTAAACGCTACTATGAGTCCTTGAATAAATCAAGGTTTCAAAACATACAGGTACAAACTAAATTCCTCTACAACCATTCATTCCCAACATTACCTATGCTCTAAATAATCGGGGGGGGGAAAAAACAATGTTACATTGTATACTATTGAAATTGGACCTAGCCTTAAATGACATAATTCTATTTTTCTTTTTCTTTAAAAGTGTGAAGTTGTTTTTTATTGAATTACATTTCACAAATGTACCGTATATACATGTACTCGCATGTAACTTGACCCTCATGTAAGTCAGTAACACCAACTGGTGTAAATCTAATACAATTTTTAAGTATACATGCTGCGATCTAATACGGGAATAAATAATGATTCAGGTTTTTTTTAATTCATCCAATCATGATTGATAACACTGTTGGTTCCCTGTGTCTAAAATATTTTTCATGGACAAACTTAGGGGATGTGCGTACTTTTTGGGTGTTTCCTCTGAACTTACGAAATACATGTTGTAGCACTTGTAAGTTTAAAATCTTTTGAGGCATACCTGCTGATTTTAAAAAGATTTATTTTAAGTTCTGTTGCAATTTCAACCAGACACATCTAATAACGAAGACTAAAAAAAAAAGATACATCATACATTCATCTTTTGGGGGAGGGGGAGACTCTTTAAGCGCTCTTACATAAATAATAGTCTTATCAATGTTTTGTTTTTTTTTAAGTGGGTAATTCAAATTTAATTGTTTCCTAATTTTGTTTCCATCTTTAAAAATTTCAAATTACATTACAATTTCTGTGAGTTTCTTTGGAAATAGTTGAAAATATCTAAAATATTAGCAGCCAATTGATGCTTTTCATCAAAATTATCTTGTAGTTATGAATGAAATAGGATGTAACTAAAGATGAACAAACTGGATGCTGCCTTAGCAGATCACAAAGAATTCAAGAGATGAAGCGAATGACCAGTAACAAAGGAACAGGAACTTTACAGTTCCATAAAGGATTTGTAAATTAATCACGGTGAAAGGAAATACTGTTGACAACATACTAGCTCTACACATCAAAGATACATAAAAGAAAATTCCAATAATTAATAATATAACAGACATGTTTATAAACTTCAAATGGCCATCTCACCTTTAGCACTTTTATCAACAATACATTTATGAAAGTCTACAATTACCCTATATTGTATTAAACGACCACCTGTCTGACGCGACCAACGACCATGATTTTTACAACCTTTTCTTGAAATTTCACAACATTTTACCTTTATCTAACGACTGTACATTTTTTAATTACAACGCGATTCCTACTTTCGATTTCGGTTGAGCATGACTATTCTGAGAATTATCAACCTTAACACTTTTGTTTTAAAATGCACAGGTAATAGTTCGGCAGTGATATTGTTTAGTCAGCCCTCTGAATCAATTATTATACCCAAGCTGTCAACATTCAGGGTCATGTGTGGTTAAAATGAATAAAACCCAGAGTTCAAAATCAACTTAGGATAAGGGAATCAAGCCGGTGTTCGAAGGTGTGAATTTCAACAAACTTTAGGAAGTGTGAGGTAGATTGGAAATGTTATAACATTATGTTCTAAAGGGTGAAAAATTTGCCTGATTGTGATATAAATCAGGTAAATATTGCACTTGGGACTGAAATTTTAAATGGAGTATTCGCCTGTACGAGATACCCGAAGTTTCCAAAGAATCATGACCGGGATAAGCGGCTCACTTCAACATATTCCGAGTGTTTGACACATCCGAGTTCAAGAATGTAGCCTGCATTAGTTCAAAACTTAAAAGATTTGCTGTGCACAATTAATATTGTGGTTCATCTAATGTCTTTCAAATTAAATAGCACATTCCCAGCATTATTGTACAAACAGAGACACAACACCTCATCACTTGCTCTCTTCTCACCAGACAAGCATTGCATTGTTTTAAAGTTACAAATAAGCTATACATATATACTTTTTACAAAAAATATTAAAGTTTAAGAAAATTTGCATGCATTTCATGAATGAATTTAAATCCTATGTAATATGAAATACATGCAAAATTTTATCATTCTTAAACAGATTAAATGTATTTTGATAAATGATAAATCTTAATACAACACATTGTAATTTGGATTTTTAGCTAGTGTAATATCAATTTTATTTTCCAACTATTAAAACCATACTTGATATTTCAAATACACGTAGTTATTATCGCCATTGTACAAACTATTTCTGAATATTATTTGCGAAATGCAATTACTGCAGAAAATAAGCATACTAAGATTAATGATTAAGATTAAGCTTATACTAAGCACATTAAGAGTCCACCTGCCATATGTGACCTTTTTTCCATTCTCCATTGGATGGTCTCTTAATACAGGTTTGACTGTACATGTACAGTTATTTTCTCCATTGTACAAAGTATTTCTGTAAATCATTTGCAAAATTTATGCATTTACTGCGGAAAATAGGCAACCTGTATTAAGAGACCACCTGTCATATGTGACCTTTTTTCCATTCTCCATTGGATGGTCTCTTAATACAGGTTTGACTGTACATGTACAGTTATTTTCTCCATTGTACAAAGTATTTCTGTAAATCATTTGCGAATTTTTATGCATTTACTGCGGAATATTAATAGACCACCTGTCATATATGACCTTTTTTCCATTCTCTATTGGATGGTCTCTTAATAAAGGTTTGACCCTGAATACTGATCCTGATTCAATTCTTGTATCATAGCATTAGCAGACTGAACATACACTTACTATAAAAAAGATCAAATGCAAATTATTATGAATTATTTCTTTGAAGGTATGAACTTGACACTAAAACAAGTGTAGTTTACTCATTTATTCAATACTCAATGGTATCATTAGAGGTCTTGTAAAGAAAATGTAGCTCACACACAAAAAAGGATTTGTAATTAAGACCTGAAGAAAATTCATAAATAAATCATTCTTATCCAATGATCCAAATAGATTTCAAAGGCTATTAAATCTTAATGTAAGACCATACAATTCTGAGTGTTTCGTAAAGCCTACCATGGCATAATTCTTTATGGGAAGTTAATTATTTTCAAACATAAAAGATAAATGAACTGTGAAGGGGAAAAACTAAAATACATAAAGCAAGCAGCTCATGGGCCACATTGTTCACCTGAGCACAACTTGTAAAGCTTTATAAATTGCATTTTTTAAAACTCAGACAACTAGATGCAAAAAAGGAAATAAATTAAGTCCTTTGCTGTTTTCAAGTTCCAAATAACATACCATGCCAAAAATGCAGAGAGATATCACTATAAGGGTTAACAATGAAATCAAATATAATTTGCTTTTGCTAAAAACAAATGTCTCCCCCAGCTCCCCAAATTAAAAGTGCTCAAAATTACAACTCCTCCCTTCCCCTTAATGCACTGCTTAGTATGGAGGAGAAAGCATGAGCAAAAACATGGACACTATGAAATGCACTTGATGTGCTATGCATACAGGAAAAAGATATAATGACTATTATGCTGAAGTACCAGCAGGAAAGTAAACATACTATTGTACATGAAAAACAAGATGCCCATGCACACACCTTATCAGTCACCCGAGTATTAGTTAAAAGCATCATTAGTCCCATGGGCTAAAAATCTAGAAACTAGATGTGTCGGCACAACACGAATGCCCCCGCATGCATTAAATTCAAATGTAGGAAATCCATCGAAATGTAGAGATGAATATGGTATTCATATTGTATATTACACATATTTACTAGTACAATAGAGAACTCAACAACAATCTTTTATATGTTTTAACACCCATAAGAAATACATTAATTTTTCAACGTTAAATGGGCACAACTCCATAAAAAATCAACGAACCAAAACAAATTCAAACTCGATCTGTAACTCTTCAATATACACCTGCATACAAAAAAAAAAATGAATTCAATATCTCAAGGCATTTAGGGAAAAAGTCCAGAAAACTAGTCCCAACAGTAATTTTTCTAAGTTAAAGGGGCACAACAGTACTCCATCAGAAATCAATGAGCCGGAACAAAACTCGCACTTAATTTGTAACATCAATATACATCTGCAGACAAAAAATCAGTTCAATATCTCAAGGCGTTTTAAGAAAAAAAGTCAGGAAAACTAAGCACAACAGTAATTTATCTAAGTTAAAGGAATACAACTCCATTAACAAGAGTACCACCAACGGTACATGAAAAGCTAATATAAGGCATTTTTCTTACACCATGATTTGTAGAACTTGGCTTCAAGTAGTATCAGCAATCATCATAGTGTGACATACTTTCTTTGCATCGTAAAAACAGACAAATCATGCACTCTCTATGCCAGACCTGTGATTTTTCCATCGGAAGACAAAATCTCCCGAATTTGAGCCCT
>NC_079168.1:46377932-46392932 GCF_947568905.1 Ostrea edulis | reverse complement strand
GAAATTCACCATTTGTTGTGCATCCTTTTCTGCTTTTCCTAAATAGACATTTTGTTTTTATACTGGATCAGTAAATTTAAAGAAGTCCTTCAAATGATAAAGACAATAATCACTATACCGTACCCTAAAACCAAACCCTTACCCCCTAGGATTGTGAAATTTACAATTTGTTTTGCACAAATACGCTATGTTTCCAAGTTTGGCTCCGCCCTGGAGCCAGAACCTCCATTCCAGGGATCATCAAATTTACAATTTTGGAAAACCCTAAAAGGGCTTCCTGCTCTATATCACTATCCATTTAGTTTTTCTAAAGATATGCAGTTGTAGGGAAAAATTTTGAAAATTGGTCAATTTTTGCACCGCCCCAAAGACCCAAGGGGTGCGGGAGTCCTGAAATTTATGTCCTACTTGTCCTAATTCAAAAGATGCTTTAAACCAAAGGATGGGAACAGTAGTTATCAAGAAGAAGTTTAAAATGTTCTATTTTTCACACATTTGATAACTGACCATTTTGGTACCACCCTGATACAAAAACTCTTACTCCTGGGACCACCAAATTTATAATTTTGGTAAAGAACTAGGCCTGCCTGTTCTTTCTAAATATCTAGAAGATTCAATTTAGTATCTATAGCACTAATGAAGATGTTATATAAGTGTTTTACACAAAAACCATATACCAAGTTTGACTCCACCCTGGGATCAGAACCTCTACCCCATGGATCATGAAATTTACAATTTTTGTTAGAAGCTTCCCTACTCTACATCACATTGCATTTAGTTTTCCTTACACATGTATGTTTGTAGAGAAAATTATTTTTTTGAAAATTGGTCAATTTTTGGCAGTGTTTGCCCCACACCTACAGCCCAAGGGGTGCACGAGTCCTGAAATTTATAACTTATGTCCCCGTTGTCCCAAAGATGCTTCATACCGAATTTCAGAAGAATTGGAATGGTAGTTACCAAGAAGAAGTTGAAAATGTTCAATTACTAATGCATGTCGGACGCAGACCACATTGCAATAGGTCACCTGAGTTTACTCAGGTGACCTAAATATGCAAGGCAGTTTTCGACCGAGCCATACAGGGATTTTTTCATTGATCTTGAAAAACACAGGGCATGTATAAAATGTTCCAAGGCAGGGATTCGGAAGGAAACAAAAACTGGATGTGGAATTTTTTAAGAAGACACAAATTTAGTGATTTTTTGATTAATTCAGCGAGAGCTCATTTTAGCGACTTTATAATTTCAGGAAAGATAACTATTACCTCCGATATGTAATAAATTGTTAGCAATAGTCAAATTTAGCGATCTCATCACTCTCGCTATTAACACCAAAATTGAATCCTTGCTAAAAATTCTGCTTATAAGGTAGCCCCACAATAAAACCTGCAACCCTGACAAATGCATTATATTATTTAGGTAGAGACCTCAATGTTCTCTATAATTATGTGCACTTGGATATTGCTAATGCTAGACATTCAGTAATATCGCAGAAGATATTTAAACATTTAGTACATATTTGCGATATGATTCATATAGTCCTACCCTAATGGGTCTAAACTCCTAATGTGAATTTCAAAATTTTGCTAGCTAGGATCTTTCATGCACCATATAGATTATGCATCCAGTTTTTGTGTCAAGTGTCTAGAAGAAACCAAGAAATCTATGAAGTTCATAAATTTTGCTCCCTTATCCCAAAACATAAAAGTTTTTCAAGCAGGTGTAATTTTGAACAATTGCACAGCATTGAGATGTCAAATGACTGTACACTAAATCTAACAATTGCACAGCATTGAGATGTCAAATGACTGTACACTAAATCTAACAATTGCACAGCATTGAGATGTCAAATGACTACACTAAATCTAACAATTGCACAGCATTGAGATGTCAAATGACTGTACACTAAATCTATCACTGTTCTACAGTTGCATGGCAGTGGAATTCAAAAGACAAACATACCAATGATTTAAATAACGATTTTGGGGTGGGGGATGTTCGGAAAATTAAAGTGAGAGAACTACCCATTGTGAGATGCTAGGTGCGTATTAGTTGTTCGGAGATAGATTTTCCAAAACATGAATCTCCTTGCAATGCAACAAAATCTGGTGACCATGTCAAATATATCAGTTCATACCACAAATATAGAAAAGACCCATTTATTTATTAACATAAATTGTAATTATCATTTCATACACTTGACTGTTCAGGGTCTAGTCGCCTGTCATCAGGCCTTGCTGTATTGACAGGCACAGATCTACTATCCACATGCTATCTATCTTATACATGTAAAACTATATATAGCTCGATCTTTTTAGTAAATCATATTAATTAAAATTATGCATATTGTATCAGCAAAAAATGTTTAAATCATTCATTAATAGTGAAAGCCTACATGCATTTTATATAGTGCAAGAATGATAACTCTTACATTCTGGAATATTTTATTTTGGTGTATTCAATAATAAAATACTTTGTTTTGTGTTTCTATTGAGTGATGAAGATAACAAACATTGCAGGAAACATTCATAATTCATATAACCAGGTTATGCAAATTTTCTCTGCAATGATTACTAACTTTATAACCAATAAAACAACTAAGAAAAGACATTTTACAATCTAATTAAAATTGGATCCTTTGATCTACTATTGCTACACATGTGTAGCGATAGTACATGAGCGTATTATACTAAGGTCATTTTATTGTTTAAATTCATTTTTTTTTTTAAATATCAATTAGATTTAAGTAAAACATCATATTGTTGACTTATTTCCTACTTCATACAGAAAACGCAATACTCCCTTTGACCTTGACACTCCATATTTGGTAATGATTAGGAGGACAAGACTTAAAACAAGTGGCCCATAGGCCACATCACTCACCTGAGTCACTTTGGCCAAATACTTAAAGATTTTCCCTAATATATATTGATCCCTATTGTGGTTCCAACCTATCCCCGGGGGCCATGATTTTTACAAACTTGAATCTGCACTATGTCAGGAAGCTTTCATGTAAATGTAAACTTTTTTGGCCAATGGTTCTTGAGAAGAAGATTTTTACAGATTTTCTCAATATATTTGTATGTAAAACTTTGATCCCCTATTGTACTTCCCTGGCCCAGTGATTCTTGAGAAGAAGATTTTTGAAGATTTTACCCATATATTCACAGGTTAAAATTTGATCCCCTATTCTGGCCCCAACCTACTCCCGGGGGTCATGATTTTAAAAACTTGAATCTGCAGTATGTCAGGAAACCTTCATGTAAATTTCAGCTCTTCTGGCCCAGTGGTTCTTGTGAAGATTTTCAAATGACCCCACCCTATTTTGGCATTATTGCGATTACCTCTCCTTTGAAGGAGGCAGGGCCTTTCATTTGAACAAACTTGAAAGCTCTTTAGCCAAGAATGCTTTTTGCCAAATTTGGTTGAAATTGGCCCATTGGTTCTGGAGAAAAAGTCAAAATGTAAAAATGCTTACAGACAGACGACAGACAACAGGTGATCAGAAAAGCTTGCAGCTAATGTAAACTAAAAGTATGATCACTATAATAATTTTGGCTCAACCCTGGAATAAAACCCTTACCCCCTAGGATCATGAAATTTACAATTTTGGTAAAGAACTGCCTACTCCTTTTAAATATCTATCTAGTTTCAATTTAGTATCGATAGCATAAAACAAGAGGCCCCATAGACCACATCACTCAACCGAGTCACCTTGGCTCATATTTAAATATTTTCCCTACATATTCACATGTAAAACTTTCATCCTTGTTGTGTGCTCAACCTACCCCCGGGGGCCATGATTTTTACAAACTTGAATCTCCTCTACGTCAGGAAGCTTTCATCTAAATGTAAAATTTTCTGGCCCAGTGGATCTTGAGAAGAAGATTTTTAAAGATTTTGCCTTTACATTTGTATGTAAAACTTTGATACCCTATTGTGGCTCCACCCTACCCCTGGGGGCCGTGATGTAAACAAACTTGAATCTGCAATATGTCAGGAAGCTTTCATATGAATTTCAACTGTCCTGGCCAAGTGCTTCTTTTTTTCCCCTTATATACTCGCATGTAAAACTTTGATTCCCTGCTGTGGCCACACCCTAACCCTGGGGGCCATGATTTGAACAAACTTGAATATGCACTATGTCACAAAGCTTTCATATAAATTTCAACTTTTCTGACCCAGTGGTTTTTGAGAAGATTTTTAAATGACCCAACCCTATTTTTGCATTTATGTGATTATCTTCCCTTGGAGAAGGGTGTTCCCCTTCATTTGAATAACCTTGAATCCCTTTTACCTTAGGAAGCTTTTTGCCAAGTTTGGTTGAAATTGGCCCAGAGGTTCTGGAGAAGAAGTCAAAAATGTGAAAAGTTTACAGACAGATAGAAGGACAGACAGAGAGACAATGGGTGATCAGAAAAGCTCACTTGAGCTGAGCTAACAATAGGATAAATAGTTATATCATAGTGGTCAAATTTCATGGCAATTTACCAGTTGTTGTTCTTGTAGTATGATCATATTGAGGCCCAGTGTTAGAGGTTGGTGTCGAGTTTTTATGCCTGATCCAATCCAGCTCATCCCTGCCTTGAACATTTCTCCAACCACATAAACCTTCCTCAAAGTTGCAAAGTGCTCCTTCTGGCAACCTGTCTGTGTTAACAAAACATTACATTCAAAGTATTCGACGATGTTATAATTTTCCATGACATTGCTTGCATCCTATCTTGTCATTACAAAATAAAGTGCGCCGCCACGGCACATGATACGCCCGTCACATATTGTTAACAGTATAGATTGTACCCATTAAAACTTTTTTTTTTATATCACCTTAATTAAATGTCACAGTGACCTTAAAGTAGGATGCAACACACCTTCTACCTAAGATGCATTAGTTGACCAATTTTGGTGATTCTAGGTCTAATAGTTTTCAAGTTATGAGCTGGACAAGTTTTTGCCATATATGGCCATATCTTCTTAATGAAAAGTCACAGTGACCTGGTTTTAATGTGCGACACACCTTCTACCCAAGATGTATCTACAGACAAAGTTTGATGATTCTAGGCCTTGTAGTATTTAAGTTACGGGTCGGACACAAAAAAGCTAACAGACGGACGGACAGACGGATATCTTCTTAATGAAAAGTCACAGTGACCTGGTTTTAATGTGCGACACACCTTCTACCCAAGATGTATCTACAGACAAAGTTTGATGATTCTAGGCCTTGTAGTATTTAAGTTACGGGTCGGACACGAAAAAGCTAACAGACGGACGGACAGACGGATATCTTCTTAATGAAAAGTCACAGTGACCTGGTTTTAATGTGCGACACACCTTCTACCCAAGATGTATCTACAGACAAAGTTTGATGATTCTAGGCCTTGTAGTATTTAAGTTACGGGTCGGACACGAAAAAGCTAACAGACGGACAGACAGACGGACGGACATGAACGCCATACCATAATACGTCCCGTCTTAAGACGGGCGTATAAAAACTTGGGGTATATTACCAGAGAGCATATTTTGATAGTTCCTGGTTATGGCAAGCAAAAATGTGATGTCAACTCTTACACATTACAGAAGGTTGTGTATGGACATTACTAAGTTATTGTAGCAAAGAAAGGGGAAAAAATATTTGGATCAATCGGAGATCGAAACCCAGGATCCTTGCATTACAAGTTAGGTGATCTAACTACTAAGCTGTTTATACAGAAATAATTTTGATTCAGCTGGTGTTGAGAATCAAAATCCTTGCAATACACACATCTTCAAGTTGTTTACAAAGGCCCCGACTTTAAAACTGTGAGAGGAGTTAAAAGGACAAACCATGTACTCACTTTATATTTCCTCAAAACTGACCAAGTTCAACAAATAATTTTCTAAAGAAAATTGAAGAATATCAAATCCTTGCCACATGCACATCTGCAATACTCATACATTCAAATACTCCGTCAAATATATGAGAGGGTTCTCACTATTTAGATGGACAAATCATGTACTCTCTATGTAAATTTCCTCAAAATGGACTAAGTTCAACATAAAAAAATTCAAAAATTGAAGCAAATCATAATCCTTCTTGCATGCACATATTCAATACCCATACAAACACAGTAAAATAAGGTCCTCACTTGAAAATTGTGGGAGGAGTTAGCCGGACAAATTATGTACCCTTCTTAAAACATTAATTTTCATATAAAGGGGCAAAACTGCAACACAATCTAAACTGAAAACCACAAAGAAACTACATAGCTAGTTTCAACTTGATATGTGACAGAGAGAAAAAACCCATAAAAACAGAAAACCCAGAACAGACATCGCTATACCATAATAACGACGGGTGTATAAAAACAAGAAAGAAATGTTTGCAAACATATTATATGCCCCCCCCCCCCCTCCCCCAGTTCTGCAAAATGTAAAAGGCTTAAACTTAAACACATGAATCATTTAATTGATAGTAGTGCCAAAACAATTCAAGCTGTTAAGCAAACAATATCTTCCTATGTTCACGGTGGATTGACCCTTGGCTTTTGACCATGTGACCTAAAAATCAATAGGGGTCATCTACTCCTTACGATGTACCAGTGTACCAAGTTTGGTGTCAAATCAAGCAAATAATTCTTAAAATATAGAAGACAATATATTACGACATCCAGTTTGACCCTTGACCTTTGACCATGTGAACCCAAAATTAATAGAGGTCATCTGTTCCTTATGATGTACCAGAGTACCAAGTTTGATGTCATTCAAGCAAAGGGTTCTCAAAAATATTGAGAGGACAATATCTTCCTATGTTTAGTTTGACCTTTGACCACATGATCTCAAAATCAATAGAGGTGATCTACTTATTAGGATGCACTAGTGTACCAAGTTTGATGTCTGTTAAGTAAACCGTTCTCAAGATATTGAGTGGATAGCATCTTCCTATGTCCAGTTTGACTCTTGGCCATGTGACAGCAAAATCAATAGAGGTCATGTACTCCTTACGATTAACCAGTGTACCAAGCTTGATGTCTGTCAAGCAAATGGTTCTCAAGATATGGAGCAGACAGTACATCCCTATTTCCAATTTGATCCTTGAACTTTAACCACATGACCTCAAAACCAATAGGGGTCATTTAATCTTTAGAATGTACCAGTGTACTAAGTTTGATGTCTGTCAAGCAAAGGGTTCTCAAGATAATGGGCGGACAATATCTTCCTATCTTTAGAGGGTATTGACCCTTGACCTTTGGACCGGGGTTCTTGTCTACACATAACCAACCCACATATGAAATATCAATATGATGAAGTGAATTGTTCTCAAGATATTGAGCGGACGTGGTCTACCGACCGACTGACAGTTGCAAAGCAATGTGCCCTTTTCTTTGAAGGGGGGCATAAAAATTTGACCTGTAGAGCATCTACAAGCTCAGCATTACACACACACACACTACTATATCCCCTCTCGCAGTGAATTACAATTTAATACTTAGTTGCATTACAAAAAATCAACAATTCCTTAAGGATAAATGACTGAGATAATCCCAGTTAACTTTACAAGATCTTCATTTGTTTGTATGTAAAGTCTTGGCTCTCCTTGCAATATCACATTGTTTTTGCAAATCAATTGTCAAAAATGTAGAATAAAATGTAGGTTTTACACCCTGTTTAATTTATGGAGCCATTTCAAAGTTCAAACAACCACAACTGATGGAACTGTATGCAGCTTTGGTTGGAAAATTCAAGGTACATAACTCTGTCTGCAGCTGGTGTAGAAAACTAAAGAAAATTGGTACAAAAGTATTCTTTCGTTTTGAAATATTTCCAATTATTTTAGCTTATTTTAGAAAATATTACTGTACATGCATTTTTCCATGTCATAATTTCTCTGCCATACGGTGTTGAAAGAATCATGAGTCATCTAGACCTAAAAATATTTTTTACTTTGACACAAAAAAAAAATCCACGGAACATCCTAGTAGCATTTAAAAGCTTTGTCTAAGTGCTAAGAAAAATTCATAAATACGCAATGCAGGGTTTTTGACCCTCATTACCACAATATGAAGTCTGGGATTTGAGATGGTAATTAATTCCTTTGGGCAATTGGTAAGGTTTTTAGTTTTGCATCCTATCTTGGGACTGTTGCTGAAGAAATATACCATCATTAATGATTGACCTGCAATCCCTGGAAGGAGAGTAGCAATGAAGAAAATCATGTAGTAATTGAAATAATACATCTAAATTTCCGCTGCATTACCATAACAATGTGTGCCTTCCCACATATCCTCAGGTGTGCTAATTTTCTTGTCTCTGCAGAAAGTTAAGCTGGCAAAGCAAACCGGTCTAAACAGTTTACCATCTGCAAAAGAAAATCTTTATAAGGTTATTCCACAAAGATATTGGCTGGATACCATTCTATTTTCAGTTTTCACAAACGATAAGATAAATCAACCATGAAAAATTAGGTTGAGAGACAAAAATTATGCACTTTTATAAATGCATTATTATTGCAAAAAACACAATATCTACCACAAAATTTTCTTATGAAACCACCAATATTTTTGCATTATTCACAAACCTTTACTTGGAAATTCAATGGACAAACATATTACACAAAAATTGAAATCTTTATATAACAAGAGGCCCATTGGCCCGATCACTCACTTGAGCAGCAGTTCCTAGCAATAAACAAGCTCGCGTTAAACTATCATTATTCAAGCAGCTTGGTTCAGAAAAAAACTTTTCAAAGGTATTATTTATCAAATTTAATTATCTAACATCACTTCAAATTAACTAATTATCATATGCCCTTGTAGATAGGTATGGCCTTTCATATTAACAAATTTCATTTAAGAATGCTTTGTATCAAGTTTGGTTCCCTAAACAATCGCATGTAAACTTTGATCCCCTATTGTGGCCACACCCTAACCCCATGGGTCATGATTTTTACAAACTTAAATCTCCACTTTGTCAGGAAATTTTTCATGTGAATTTAAGCTTTTCTGGCCCAGTGGTTCTTGAGAAGATTTATAAATTACCCCACCCTATTTATGCATTTATATGATTATCTCCCCTTTTAAGGGGGCATCAAAGGGGGCGTGGGACTTCATTTCAACAACCTTAAATCCCCTTCGCCCAAGAATGATTTCTTCCATGTTTGATTGAAATTGGCCCAGAGATTCTCGAGAACATTTATTTATATACATGTATCTGCATGTAAAACTTTGATCCCCTATTGTGGCCACACCCTACCCCCAAGGGCCTGATTAAAACAAATCTGAATCTACTCTATATCAGGAAGCTTTCAGATAAATCTCCACTCTTCTGGCCCAGTGGTTCTTGAGAAGAAGATTTTTAAAGATTTTTTCCTATATATTTCAATGTAAAACTCTGATCCCCTATTGTGGCTTCAACATACCCCCTGGGTCATGATTTTGACAAACTTGAATCTCCACTATGTCAGGAAGCTTTCATGTAAATTTCAGCTATTCTGGCCCAGTGGTTCTTGAGAAGAAGATTTTTAAATGAACCCACCCAATTTTTGTGATTATCTCCCCTTTGAATGGGGCATAGCCCTTCATTTCGACAAACCAAGGATGCTTTGTGCCAAGTTTGGTTGAAATTGGCCTAGTGGTTCTGAAGAAGAAGATGAAAGTGTGAAAAGTTTAAGATGACGCTGACAGACAATGAACAAATTTTGATCAGAAAAGCTCATTTGAACCTTTGGCTCATGTGAGCTAAAATGTCACGAGTATCAAGATAATAAAAAACAAGAGGTCCACAGGCCTTATCGGTCACCTGAGTACTAGTGAAAAATTATCACTACTCCCAAGGGCTACGGAATTTAGAAAAAATTTCCTGTTCTGAATATATAAACTGAATTTTAACATGCAGCAAAAGTATAAAACAAGATGTGTTCTTACAACTTCAATGCCCTCATAAGTTAATACACTGATGAAAGGCTTCACATAATATAATAGGTGTATTAACATTAAAACATTTTAAAAAGATATGACTAATTTGGACCCATCCTAGAGTCAAAACTCTGGGTTGTGAAATTCACCATTTTTTGTACATCTTTTTCTGCTTTTCCTTAGTATGCATTCAAATTTTATACAGTATCAGCAAACTTGCACATAAACACAATATACTAAGTTCAACCCACCCTGGGGGTCAGAACCCCTACCCCGGGGATCATGAAATTCACACTTATGGCAGAAGCCTTTCTGCTTTACATATTAATGCATTTAGTTTATCTTAAACATGTGTTCTAGAGAAGATTTTTGAAAATTGGTCAATGTTGGGCAGTTTTTCCCCAACCTCTAAGGTCCCAGGGGAGCAGGAATCCTCAGATTTACAATTTATGCTCCCCTTGTCCCAAAGATGCTTGAAATACCAAATATGAAAAGAATTGGCATAGTAGTTATCAAGAAGAAGTTAAAAATGTCTATTGTTCACACATTTAATAACTGACCATTTTGGCCCCACCCCGATACCAACACCCCTACCCCTGGGATCATCAAATTTACAATTTTGGTAAAGGACTACCTGCTCTTTCTAAATATCCATTTAGTTTCAATTTAGTATCAATAGTACTAAAGAAGATGTTATTTAAGTGTTCAACACATAAATGCTATATTACAGTAAAATATCTCTATCTCGAAGTCCGAGGGACCTCGAAAAAACTTCAAGATATCCGGGGGTTCGAGATATCCAAAATCGATCTTGGATATATTTTTTTTGAAGGAGGATATTTGATGCATAGTATGGGATTTACATTATAAACAAAAACCCCGTTGCCGGTTCTTATAGTTTAATACAAGTTGATAAATTAATATTGTGGAATTTCAAAGACAAACATTTCGTTTTTTAAATATATATAAACATCCAATTGAATTCACAATGCGTCTCAAAATTAAGATGATCGTGCCTGTATGCTTACTTTAAGTTTACTGATGTCCAGGCTCGACTGGGATGTAGTTATTGCATTGTAATGAAAGAACTTATCACGTAAGAAACAAAAAAGACGGATTTTAAAAAAAAAACCAAACTTTTAAATGTTTATTAAAGAAATTTTCGTGTTTTCTCTGTACTAGTTTTAATGATGAAGCGTGTATTATTAAATGCATTATCGTTATTAAGAGCATTACCTTCAAGCGTACTTCAACGATTTTGTGCGTTTATCTAACCCACATGTTAATATAGAGCGTGTGTCTTTCAAAACACCATCCCTGGAATCGGGTGTGTAAGTTCATAATTGGTGGTGAACTTTGAGGTTTTGGGTTAATTTTCTCATGTATTGTGTTTTCAATTTTGTTGTTAACCAAGTCGCTTTGTGTATAGGTTTTAGGTTAAGTAATTGCTATTTCAGTGCAGAGGGGTTTTAAGAAACTATCTGGGCCATATCAGGCAGTACTCTCAGCGTTTCAGTAGGTGCTCGGTGTGGGAATCAGAACATGTGAGACCGCGCTGTACATGGGTGTTCCACGTGGTGGATTCAGCAATTATTTTGTGGGCCTAGTGTTGGCATTGGTTTAAAGTCGGCATTACCCACTATCGTTGTCCAGTGAGAGACCTGTGAGTCAGGGACTGGAAGCGGAGGGGCTGTTAGCGCTGCGTTGTGTATGGAGGCCTGGTGGTACCAAGAGTGACGTGGCGTTCAATTGAATTGTGCCGAGTACCAAAACTTTCATATTGAGTTTCAGTAAACTAACATTTTATCATTTTATTTGAGAAATTTTGTATTTACAAAACATAATTTATTACTGTTTAACTTTTTCTGTAGTTAGCGGAATTTGCTACTATTTGAACCATTTTGTAATACATTTATTACCAGTTATATTTTCAGCCTGGAATGACAAATTTGTTGCATTGACTATTGAATTGTCTTGACAATTATACGTTATATTGATTGTCAATATTGCCAGGTTTATTATATCAATTTATATTTTCTTTCTCGGTGAGAGTGTGTGTGTATGTGAAAGTGTGATTTCTTTGTGTTTTTCAAACATCTTTATATTTCTTATCTTATTGCTAAATAAATTTTCTTTTTATTTATTCTACGATTTATCATTTTCTCTATTGCCTACACAAAATCCAAAATAACTTCATTACAAGTAACTTGGGCCCCGCCCTGGGGTCAGAACCCCTACCCCAGGGATCATGAAATTTACAATTTCAGTAGAGGCCTTCCTGCTCTACATCAATATGCATTTAGTTTTTCTTAAACATGTGCAGTTCTTGAGAAAAAGATTTTTGAAAATTGGTCAATGTTGGGCAGTTTTTGCCCTGCCCTAAGGCCCCAAGGGTGCTGGAATCCTGAAAATTACAATTTATGTCCCCCTTGTTCAAGAGATGCGTTATAACAAATTTGAAAGAATTGGAATGATAGTTATCAAGAAGTTAAAAAAAATGTCTATTGTTCACACATTTATTAACAGACCATTTTGACCCCACCCTGATACCAAAACCCCTACCCCTGGGATCATCAAATTTACAATTTTGGTAAAGGACTACCTGCTCTTTCTAAATATCCATTTAGTTTCAATTTAGTATAAATAGCACTAAAGAAGATACCGTGCAAGTGTTTTACACGTAAACACTATATAACAAGTTTGGCCTCACCCTGGCGTCAGAACCCCTACCCCGGGGAGTATGAAATTTACAATTTTGGTAGAGGCCTTCCTGCTCTACATCACTATGCATTTAGTTTTTCTTACACGTGCGGTTCTTGAGAAAAATATTTTTTTAAATAGGTCAATTCTGGGCAGTTTTTGCCCCGCCCTAAGGTCCCAAGGGTGCTGGAATCCTGAAATTTACAATTCATGTCTCCCTTGTTCCAAAAATGCTTCATATCAAATTTGAAAAGAATTGGAATAATGGTTATCAAGAAGAACTTAAAAATGTCTATTGTTCACACATTTAATAACTTACCATTTTGGCCCCACCCTGATACCAAAACCCCTACCCCTAGGACCATCAAATTTACAATTTTGGTAAATGACAACCTGTTCTTTCTAAATATCCATTTAGTTTCAATATAGTATCAGTAGCATTAAAGAAGATGTTATTTAAGTGTTTTACATGTAAACACTATATACAAAGTTTGGCCCCGCCCTGGGGTCAGAACTCCTACCACAGGGATCATGAAATTTATAGTTTTGGTAGAGGCCTTCCTGCTCTCCATCACCATGGATTTAGTTTTTCTTACACATGTGCGGTTCTTGAGATGAAGATTTTTGAAAATTGGGGGTGCTGGAGGTCTGAAATTTACAGTTTATGTCCTCCTTGTCCCAAAGATGCTTTATACCAAATTTGAAAAGAATTAGACGGGTAGTTATCAAGAAGAAGTTAAAAATGTTCAATTGTTAACGAAGAACGACGGACGACAACCAATTGCAATAGGTCACCTGAGTTTACTCAGGTGACCTAACAAAAACTTCATTACAAAAGTTGATTTATACATTCAATTTCAATTCAAGGGTAACAGGAATTTACTTCATTAAATGCATAAATTTGCTATATCCATGTTCATTAGAGACAAATAATTTTAATCTAAGCCATAAATTCACTATGTTTAAATTTTACTGTATACCTCTGTCAACATCTCAAAATAAGCTGTGCTATTCCACGTGTATATCCAGTTTTTCACTGTTAATGAAAGTAAAACTAAGAACTAGTTTATGAAATATCAGGAAAATATTGGGCAAGCAACTAATTGTACTTTTTATTTCCTCATGCATATCTACATGCATAGTGTAATCAAACAATATCAGCATCTCTACACAATTCAATGCTTTTTGTGTGACAGAAACACTTGACATCTGCTTCATATTGATTAACTTACATATATTTCTACAACTGAAGTCAAAACCATATTCTATTTGAGCATTTTTACTGTTTTACAAGAATCTTGAAAAACCCTTAAGACATCAACAGATATGTTGATTGATTGTAAATATTTTAACGTCTCTCTCAAGAATTTTTCACTCATATGGAGACGTAACCAATACCGGTGAAGGGCTGCAAAATCTAGGCCTATGCTCGGCGCTTATGGCCTTTGAGCAGGGAGGGATCTGTACTGTGCCACAGGGCCTCGGTTTTTGCAGTCTCATCTGAAGGACCGCCCCATTTAGACGCCTCTTAAGATAAGCAAGGGGTACTGAGGGTCTATCCTAACCCAGATGTATATGTAAGTGTACGGAACAATAACTCTGGGAAAAGACTGGAAAAATAATTACACAAAATAAATACTTTGGGGGACATCAACAGGTAAGATGTCTGATAAATCATCTTTGTAATGAAATTGGGAGATAAAACAATTTTGAATGATTTAAATCAAAATAAATGCTTATTGTTAAATAATGATGAAAGAGGTGAAGTTGGTCAAATTCACATGATTGAGAAATGATTGCATGGAAGCCTATTTTTCTGCACTTGTGACTTTTTGGAAGTTATCTGCCCTTGGTAAAAAGAAGAAAAATCTAACTTTCTAAAAATCAGTGCCGTAAATGATTAATTTTTTTCACATTTTTATAAAGAGAATGTTTATGTAACTTTTTACCAAGAGATTAAGTATATGAAAATATAATTTCTTTTAAAAAGATTCTAATGAAACATGCTTTCCCTATAAACTTCACTGTAAATGTCAAGGTGAAATAGAAATAAATCAAGTAGTCATAAAAATTCTCTGAATTCCTATCATGGATTATTTTAATTTGATAAATTCTTCAAAACAATTACAAAATTCATTCCACTTTATTAGATATGAAATTTGATTGTTATAAATTGAATACCTTTAGGACATACATGATGTGTTCTCAATACATGTAATACATAATTTTTCATGTTATTTCATATAATTTAATTGCTCTCTATTTCGTTTCTACAACAACAAAAAAAGGGGTATATTACCATGTCTGTTTTATAGTTAGCATATTTGATAGTTCTTTGTTGCAAGTAAAAATGTGATTTGAGCTCTAATGTATTACTGTCCATTTATACTGACTACTAGCAAAGAAGGAG
>NC_079168.1:46345432-46372932 GCF_947568905.1 Ostrea edulis | reverse complement strand
TAATCCCATGTTATGCTGTTTTAATTCTAGAAAACCACCAAAAGCATATTTGAAAATGCAGCAATATGTTTCTCTCTTTGAATTTCCCCAATTGAAGAGTGCTGCATGGTACTTTATTGATACAATTATTTTCAAATGTCAGAATGGCCTGATTCATAAGGATATATATAATGTCAGAATGGCCTGATTCATGAGGATATATATAATGTCAGAATGGCCTGATTCATGAGGATATATAAAATGTCAGAATGGCCTGATTCATGAGGATATATATAAAATGTCAGAATGGCCTGATTCATGAGGATATATATAATGTCAGAATGGCCTGATTCATGAGGATATATATAATGTCAGAAAGGCCTGATTCATGAGGATATATATATGTCAGAATGGCCTGATTCATGAGGATATATATAATGTCAGAATGGCCTGATTCATGAGGATATATATAATGTCAGAATGGCCTGATTCATGAGGATATATATAATACAGATTCCATAATACATAAGTAACTAAGAGGCCCATGGGCCACATCAATCACCTTGGCCCTGCCACTATTCAGCTGTTGTGATTTTGAACAGATTTTTTCATAAAAAAATTTCCCAACCTAGCCCCAAAGGATCACAACATAACAGAAAATGAATTCACATAACATAGAGATGCATCAACATCAATATGACTAACATTATCTTGTTGTTCTGGATAAAAAAAACCTAGGTTATGGATCATGGTATAATATGAAGAGAGATACAGAGCTCACAATTCTGTGTCATGAAACAAGGCTTAGTGCCATGTTTTTGTTTACATAGGTTAAATATACTAGTAAAAGTTTAATCTACAGCAGATTTCTCAAATTACAAGTTAATTCCTCATTGCAAACCTATGGTCGGTCACACTCCTTTCACCTCCCGTGGGACAAAACGCCAATATTTTCACATAACTCATTAAAATGCATGACTTTACGTGACCTATCAAGGACCAATGGGGTCCAGAAAGAGAGAGAGAAGTATGTGTCCAACAATAAATAATTTTGTCTTTTGTTGTAGAGTCATTCTGCTGATCATGGGGTTGTTAGGTCTTGTGCACCGCAGATTTGTTAGTGAATTAAATCAGATTATGTTAGATTATGCCTGTTAGCCGCCGTTTGGACACTCATGAAAACCTTGAGAAACACCCACCCTTCCTCTTTATTTCTCAATATTTCTTGTTCTCTCTCTCTCTCTCCCCTCTCTCTCTCTCTCTCAGTAAATGAACAAACAAGCAAACAAACATGTATGAGGGTCACTTACTCTTTATTTCTCAATATTTTTTGTTTGCTTAATATCTCTTTCTCTCTCTCTCTCTCTCTCTCTCTTTCTCTCTCAGTAAGTAAATGAACAAACAAGCAAACAAACATGTATGAGGGTCACTTGTAATCTACATACAAAATTGCAGTCCACAAACACCAGAGATATGGGAGCGGACAGACGGACCAAGTGAAACCTATGTAACCCCATAAAAGAGGGGGTACAATAAAATAACTTCTGTATAATCTATCCTAAAAACGTCAATAAAATATTAGCAAGTGACGATTGAGGGGTGTACAATAGTACATCCCAAACCAACGCCCCTAATGAAAACGCAATCTTGTTCCAAATCGTTGCCGGGGCGACAATTTGGGGTGAAATGTCATCCCAAATTGTCGCCGACGACAATTTGGGATGGGGCGATGATTTGGGGTGTAACAATTAACATATTCCCTTCAACAATAAGTTAAATACATATTAAATAATACTTAAAGTTGCATATTTCAACACCATAACATGACTGGACTAGATATCAAAATTTAAGCTAGAAAGAATTGTTTTAGCACATTAAAACTGCATTATGTTTCACCTTTATCTTCGACATTTCTAAAAAAAAATTTAATTTAGGAATCATTTTATAAAGTGGAAAATTAAGAGTCATACTAGTACATAACATTCACATATAACGTATATGTGCTTCAACCAAGGAATTGTGTTGTAAACCTATGATAGTACATAACACTTACCAACATAACAAATATCAAAGGATATGTCAAAAGACAAACAAGAGGCCAACAGGCCTTATTGGTCACCTGAATATTAGTTAAAAGTATCACTAGTGCCAAGTCTATGAAACCCTGTTCTGCATATCTATACAAGCTAAATTCTAATATATAGCAACAGTATAAAACAAGATGTGTTCTTAAAGCTCATGCAATGCCCTCAAAAGTGCCTATACCGATGAAAGGCTGTACATAATATAACACATGTAACATTAACACGATATGACCAATTTGGAACAGTTCTAGAGTTGAAACCGTAAGGTAGCAAAATTCATAATTTTGGTACATCCTTTCTTCCTTTTCCTAAATATGTAGTAAGTTTTTATACCGTAACAGCTAGCAAACAAAAAGAAGTCTTTCAAATGATAAAAACAATAATCACTATCATAATTGTGGCCCCACCCTTAAACCCAGACCTGTGACAGAACTGTCATGCCACAACTGGAGATTTGAAAATTTTCAGCTGGAGTTTTGGTCTGATAACTGGAGATTTTTTATCGACATTTTTTTTTTACCGTTTTTGTGTGTTCATTGGCTAATGAAATCATGCTACTAGTAGTTTTTTGTGTTACAAGTGTCTGAGTTCATAATCATCAGATCCTTTTTGTGTTGAGAACATTGATAATTCCTTTTTTGTGTTAAGAACATTGATAATTCTTAAGTCAATACCTTAAAAACCACAATTAAAAGAAAAAAACTTGTTATATTTATATATTTATTACAGAGATAACAAGTTATAACAATTATCACTTTTCAGAAAAGTTGACCAACATATTAGATCTTGGCCTACTAACAAATTTAAGCTCACTTGAGATTTCAGCACTGGTGAGCTAAATAGTATAAAAAAACATGTTCTCACATAAAAGAACTACATTGCATATCTGAAAACGTGTTTTTTTTCTTCTTCAGTGAATCGTGTAGTGAACAAATATATGTTACAAGACTTGGCCACGTACTATTTATACATGCATGTGTAAATAAATATTGAGAAAATTCGAACTGTGCACACCCATCGTCGTCTTGCCGTATCCATCTTTGAATATACAGTTCAGTTAGAGATAATCCATTCTAATACAACTGTGTCATTCTGTCCACACATATTACGAACATCTTCAGTGCCCACTTTCTTTTCCCACCTGCTCCTTACCAAGTTTTCAACAGCATCAAAGATCGTCCGACTTCAACTGTCGGTATCACTTCCTAATCACCAGAGCGCGTGCCAAAAACAATCTTTTTAATCATCCACTAATTGTTTATTATCACTAATTGTTGTGTAATCATAAATAAACTCCTCAAATGGCTTCAGTAATTACTGTACCCTCGTTAATTGACATTTACCTGTGCAGTCACTGTGACAGAAAAATAGACGACTTTCGATTGTCTCGGGGTTTTTCCTTATCAATATCGAAAAATGGCGCTTAGAAAATTTGTGTTGTTGAAAATTTGAAATGACGGAAGATTTTACATTTTAACGGAAGGAACGGAAGGGGGGCTCAAATTCGGGAGATTTTGTCTTCCGACGGAAGAATCACAGGTCTGTAAACCAAAGCCATTACCCCTTAGCATCATGAAATTTACAATTTTGGTACAGGTGGACCTACTCCTTCTAAATATTAATCTAGTTTCAATTTAGTATCAAGAGCATTAAAGAAGATATCATTTAAATGTTTTATACATATACACGTACTATATATATATATATATATATATATATATATATAATTCCAATGCTATTTATTACAATCGTTTTGATTGGACAAAAATAAAGCTGAACAAGAGTTTATACATTAATAAATCTGAAAACATGATGTATTCATACACGCCTGAAAACAAATAACATAGTGCGGGGAAACTTCAAATTTTTGCAATTGTCAATAAAGTGAATGAATTGAAATTATAAGAATCAAACATTCTTTTTGAAGAATTTATCGATGTGTAAACTCCGGACATTTTACTCACAAACTTAACATAAAAGTGCTTCGCATTTTTATTCAGTTTGTGAGTAAAATGTCCGGAGTTTTACACATTGAAAAATTCTTCAAAAAGAATGTTTAATCCTATTATATATATATATATACACACACACACACACACTATACAATTATACTAAGTTTTGGCTTCACCCTGGGGTCAAACCTCTCTCCAGGGATCATAAAATTTTACGATTTTTATAGAGGCTTTCTTACTCTACATCCCTATTCATTTAGATTTTCTCAAAATGTGCAATTGAAAAAAGATTTTTGAAAATTTGTCAATTTTTAGCAGTTATTGCCCTGCTCCTAAGGCCCTCGGGGTGCAGGAGTCCTGAAATTTAATAAGGTCTCCTAAAAAAAAATTATTATAATGTTTGACTATTCAAGATTTTTGACATTTTCCTATCACTCCAGGACATTTTCTAGAAATACAGAGTGCCTTTTGATATTGTTACTATATTAATTGTATCACTTGAACAAGTCATGGGTGTATCAATGTTACTCATGAGTCACTTGTGCTTTCAAAATATAAAACAAAACACTTTTAATAAAATGACATTTTAATACCAATAGCAGACAATAAAATGCATAATTGATCCTGACAAAACGAGATCTGGTGTGAAATTGATCGAATATAATCATTTGTCACATGAGATTCGAAGTTTGATACTGACAAAACGAGATCTGGTGTGAAATTGATCGAATATAATCATTTGTCACATGAGATTCGAAGTTTGAGAAAATATTTCAAATTCCAAAGATTCACATTTTCTCAACAGGACAAAACCATACAAAGTTCTCTCCTTTCTACATTGATAAGCATTTACACATATTCTTATAGCAACATAATGAGTAAAATTGACTTTATAAAGAACAGCTCCCTGAACTGGTAATTACTGTTTTGTGTAGACAGATGGTATTCCCCTGGAGAGGAATTAATTCAGAGACAATAACAACTAAATGCTTTTGTCCAGTAATCTGGAAAATCAACAGGAGGGTCAATATGCTTATTCAACAGGCTATCATTACATGCATTATCTTCATCTTTCCCATTATAGGAATGTGTAACTCTGTGAAAACTATGCGTGACTGTTAGACTATCATGTGAAGAGACAACTAGGGAATGCTTGCGTGACATGAGCTTAAATTTAACTGGTGAATGCTACATTTACCACGATTTAAAATTGCAACATAACTTTTCTTAAAGAAAATATCAATACATTGTATGTGTGTTAAGACTGTACGTGCCATGTTTACATTGATAAAACAAGAGTACCGCAAACGGTACAATATACGTTCGTTGAACAGTGAAATTTAACCTGGAAGAGTATTATGCACTCTGAACTGATACAACACACATTCTGAATAAAAAAGCCTTAAAGCAGCTCATGGCCTGTGCACCATTCCATCTGACATGTGAACTAATTATGTATTTCTCTGAGAGGGAGATTGTGACAAAACATCGGTGCAATATCTATTTATGATGATAAAAAGTCCATGAAACCATTTGATCTACATTTAGCCCTGAAGTAGGTCATTGTGCACCAATTAAGTTGAAATGTAAACTGAACTTATGTTCCTCCAAGAGGAAGCCTGTGACTAAATTTCTGGGCAATATCTCTATTCATAATGAAAAGAGCCCGAAAAACTGTTTGACCATTTTAGCCCAATAGTATGTCAAGGATGGGCCAATCCAGCTGAAATGCAAACAGAAATTGTTTTCCTCCAAGAGGAAGCCTGTGACTAAATTTCAGCGTAATATCTGTACCCATAATGAAAAAAAGCCGGGAAAACATCATTTAATTGAGAATAGTATCATCAATTTAAAATATTGAGCAGACAATATCTTCCTATGTCAAGAGTGCATTGACCATGTGATCTAAAAATCAATAGGGGTCATCAACTCCTGAAGATGTACCAGTGTACCAAGTTTGATGTCTGTCAAGCAAAGGATTCTCAAGATATTGAACGGACAGTATATTCCTATGTCCAGTTTGACCCTTGACCTTTGACCATGTGACCTCAAATTCAATAGGGGTCATCTTCTCCTGAAGATGTACCAGTGTACTAAGTTTGATGTCTGTCAAGCGAAGGGTTCTCAAGATTTTGAGCAAACAGTATATTCCAATGTCCAGTTTGACCCTTGACCTTTGACCATGTGACCTCAAAATCAATAGGGGTCATCTTCTTCTAAAGATATACCAGTGTACCAAGTTTGATGTCTGTCAAGCAAAGGGTTCTCAAGATTTTGAGCGGACATTATATTCCTATGTCTAGAGTAGATTGACCCTTGACCTTTTGACCTGAAAAAATAGGAGTCATCTTCTACTCATAACCAATCCACATATGAAATATCATTATTATCAAGTGAATGGTTCTCAAGATATTGAGCGGACATGTGGTCTACCGACCGACATACCAACCGACCAACAGGTGCAAACATAAATATGCCCCTCTTCTTTGAAAGAGGGCATAAAAAGTCTGGAAAACTGATAATTCATGCTATTTTTCTAAATCAAAGGGCAATAACTAAGTGAAAAATAATCATAAAAATAAATAGACCAGGACGAAATTCGAACTTCATCTGTAACTTGTTATGGTAAAGAAACGTACTAAATATAAAATAAATATCTGCAAGAACAGAGGAAACAAGATGTGTTTGTGAAACACAAATGCCCCAGATAATGGCCAATTCCGAAGATGGCCAAGGTCACAAGGACAAATATCTTAGTACCAGTAGAAAGATCTTGTCACAAGAAATGCTCATGTGCAATATGATAGCTCTAATATCTACAATTTATAAGTTATGACCAATGTCAATTTTTTAAAAAGTAGGTCAAATGTCAAGGTCAAAAGGTTTAGTATCAATGGAAAGGTCTTGTCACAAGGAATACTCATGTGAAATATCAAAGCTTTATCACTTTCTGTTCAAAAGTTATTAGCAAAGTTAAAGTTTTTGAAAAGTAGGTCAAACTCCATAGTTAAGGTCACAGGGTCAAAAATGTTGGTACCCACAGAAAGGTCTTGTCACAAGGAATACTCATATGAAATATCAAAGCTTTAGCTCTTACTGTTCAAACGTTACTTGCAACAATAAAGTTTTCAAAAAGTAGGTCAAACTCCAAAGTCAAGGTCACAAGGCTAAAAATGTTTGTACCCACGGAAAGGTCTTGTCATCAGGAATACGCAAGTGAAATATCAAAGCTCTATCACTTACTGTTCAAAAGTCATTTGCAAGGTTAAAGTTTTTAAAAATCAATATATGCACCCAGGGGTGCATGAGCCGAGTTACATGGGATACATTGTAAAGTCAGGAATGATGTGGCATAGTTATAATTGTAAATATTCGGATTTAAGCTTTTAAAGTTATCATGCAGATCCAGATATTTCTAAAATTTTCAATCTTTTTTCAGGACTGTGACCTTGACCTTTTTACTCCAAAATCAATAGGGGGTCTTCCTAACCTGCTATCCAACATTATAACCAAGTTTCATTTGATTCAGTTTTAAACTTTTCGAGTTACTGTCCAGAAACCATATTTCAATCTATTTTCGGTCACTGTGACCTTGATCTTTGAACTTTTTTCTCCAAAATCAATAGGGACCTCCTTTGCTGGTATCTATCCAACAATATATCCAAGTTTCATTTGATTCAAATTAAAAATTTCCGAGTTATCCTCCTGAAACCAAGATTTTTTGGAATTTTAAATCTATTTTCGGTCACTGTGACCTTGACCTTTGACCTATTTTCTCCAAAATTAATAGGGGTCCTCCTTACCTGGTACATAACAATATCTTTAAGTATCATTTGATTCAGATTTAAACTTTCTAAGTTATCATCTGGAAACCAAATTTTTCTGAAATTTTCATTCTATTTTCGGTCACTGTGACCTTGACCTTTGACCATTTTTCTCCAAAATTAATAGGGGTCTTCCTTACCTGGTTACCAACAATATATCAGTTTCATTTGATTAGATTGTAAACTTTTCGAGTTATCATCCGGAAACCAATTGTTGACGCCCGCCCCCATCACCAAACTAATAGCAGAGTTTAACTTCGTTGCAACTCAGCTTAAAAGTAGGTCAAACTCCAAGGTCACAAGGTCAAAAATGTTGGTACTCACGGAAACGTCTTGTCACAATTAGGAATACTCATGTGAAATATCAAAGCTCTAGCAATTACTGTTCAAAAGTTATTAGCAAGGTTAAAGTTTCAGACAGAATGACAGATAGGACAAAAACAATATGCCCCCCCCCCCCTTCCCTTCGATCTTGGGGCGGCGGCGGCACATAAAAAAGGCAGAAAACTTAACTGACGGATGGAGTGCAAACCTAAGTCAGTGGGGGACTAAAAAGTCCAGAAAACTGTTCGACCTACTTTAAGCCCTAAAGTTGGTCAAGGATGGACCAATCCAGCTGAAATGCAATTTCAAAATCGTACATCAATCTGTTACGGTAAAAAGTCTGTAAAACATGGCATCGGAGGGACAGACAGACACATAACTTAATACATCCCGTCTAATGACGGGCGTATAAAAAGTAAAATGACTTTCAAATACCATAGTGATAGTAGCAATGCCAACCTGATTTTTAAAACTTTGAGACACAATGAATTTAATGCATTTTCCAGTGAAATATCCATTTTGCAATTTGATTATGACATCTTCAATACATCAATTGTGATGTAATGAAATATGGGTAGTTTTTAAATTAAATAATATGGAGCCCAGCTAGGCCTTCACCAAGCTGATATTGATAACATGTTAATTTGGTATTCCTTAATGCTTGCATTTACTGTAAAGCATATATCTGTCCTCTCCTAGTTGGACTGATACCCCCTCCCCAGTCTGCAACTGCTGAGTACAATTGATCAAGGCATTGGATGATATGTTAACAGGTGAAAGGAGGACCACATGTGACCCATTTAACACCATCCTCTCATCTCAGAGTCCATTTGTTTGACCTTCGATGTTGATGACATAGAGTAATTCCATATAATACCTTCTTACCCTGACATAGAGAAATGTCAGTCACCCTAAAACCATATTAACAGGAAGTTTAACAGTGGCTCAAATACATTTCATGCCCACCCCTAACTAATAACAGCTTGCCCCAGATCAATCTATGGCTGAGCATCCCAAAATTGAATGTTAAATATCTTCTGCACAGTTGACACAAAGCTGTTATCACTCAGACACACAAGCACATGCAGTCTAATCTAATTGTTAAACTATACTGCAAGTAAATCTTATAAATGACTACATTAAATACAATTCATGAACATCAACATTCACACATATCTAAATCGGTAACTAAAGTGTATTAGAAAACAAGAGGCCCATGGGGCACATCACTCACCTGAGTCACCTTCGCTCATATTTAAAGATTTTTCCTATTTGCATGTAAAACTTTGATCCCTATTGTGGCCCCAACCTACTCCCGGGGGCCATGATTTTTACAAAATTTAATCTGCACTATGTCATGAAGCTTTCATGAAAATGTAAACTTCCTTGGCCAGTGATTTTTAATGATTTTCCCTGTATATTTGTATGTAAAATTTTGATCCCCAACTGTGGTCCCATCTTACCCCCGAGGACCATGATTTTTACAAACTTCAATCTGCACTATGTCAGGAAGGTTTTGTGCAAATGTAAACTTCTTTAGCCTAATGGTTCTTAAGGTAAGGCCATCATTAAAAAATTTTTTGTTTGATGTACTCCGAACCACATTTTTCAAGTCGGGTAGGTAGGTCGGTATTATTTTTTTTTTTTTTGAAAATCAAAGTTACAAATTTTCTTATGTTTTCATTTAAAACACATAACGCTGCCAGACTGAATAGAGTTTAGAACATTCATTTTGTACACATTGTATATAATACACGTAAATCTTCCAGTGTCTCCTGAAATTTACTCAGGACGTTTTGCATTCGTCACGGATGAGGACCTCTACAGTTGTTAATAAATAAATTAACACCCCTTTTTGTTACCACCGGTCGATTCCGACATTTATAATAGCAATCACTTAAACACTTTAATGTGATCCATGAATATCCAAGTGAATTGCATGATGACAGCAATTTACAATAAGTTTTAATATTACCCAATATAATTTTAATGCATGTCTGACTTTCCAGACTTTCCAACATCATTCAAATTGTTGTGACGATCGTGTTCCATTCGTGTGTCTCAGTTTAAGAGCAAAGTAAAAGTGCCGTTCACCTATTAAATGAGGAACCGGAGTCGGTTATCTTATCTTGTATTGATAGAGAGCGCCACAGGCAAATCTGGCCCTGAACAAAAAAAAAAGATAAATGTTGAAAAGATGGGTTATCAGCAACCATTCTCGAATGCGATTTCAGAAAACACAAACACTACCTTTTACTTACGATGGCATCCAGTTGTGGTCATATGACAATACCTGAACTTAGGAAAGAGTTAGAAAAGTTTGGAGCAAAGAAATTGGGAAGAAAGTGGTAACTTGTAAGAAGGTAAATAAACATTCAATGTTTTTATGTTCATCCAAGTAAAATATGATTAACACAGTAAATAACTATCAATGGTGTTTAGATATTATCTAAATATATTATAACAACGTATAATGAAACTAGGTGTTATCAGAAAGGAATTCTTGTAAAAGTTTGCAGATTTACCGAGCTAAACTAAACTTAAATTTCCTCGGTAATTCCAACATCGTTGCTATATTGCTTCATGTCTGCAGCAAAATAGAAACGCATTTTTATATTGAATAAAACGATACAGTGTTATAATCATTTGATTATTACCACTATGTTTTACATTATAATGATCACCTGATAAGTGTTATTTGATTACAGACTTAATTGAAGCATATAGAAGAAATGAACATCTTGCAAGGACCGATATTTCTGGACCTGAATTTATTATGTCACCCGATCCACAACTCTACAGGGACCTTCATTGTGATAAGAGCTTTTCAAATTAAAAGGAATGCCAAATTCATTGACGAGATGAAGAGAAATTTTAATGAATTTTATGAAAGATATTTTAAGTCTGCTCTGTTAGAGAAAACGTTTTTCAAGACATACGATGGTAAATGTACATGGAATAAATGTTTAAAAAATTAAATAAAGGTTTATTCTTTAATCACATCAATTTTTAATGGTGAATTATGCATAAGACGGCACTATGCAATTCTTAAAATTGCACAACATGAAACAGACATAAATAATTTTACAGGAAATCTTTGTTTCAGAGCTATTCATAGGTTTTGTCAGTATTTTGAAAGTTTTGGCTAGTCCAATAATTCTTTCAATGTGTACACGTTTGCTGGATATCTTTCTGTCCTCTATCACAGTAGCACAGGAGTCATTCCTAAAAATTGAATGAATTGTATCAATGATGCTTTGAATCAATTACTAAATTAGTAAGGGTTATACATACATGTACTAAAATATGTTTTAGAACTTGCAGTATAATTTATCAAAGAGTCGCAAATAATATAACTACAAACATCTGCATCATTATGAACTTAATATATATATACAAAAGGATCGCATTTGTTTTTTGATTTAAATGAAACCTGTAAGATTTGTAAACAATGTTTTAAGTAGACATCAAAGTCAAAACACAGAATCCCATGCTAGCAGGTATGCATAAATTATCAACAGGGTGGATACTTCTGGACATATTTTGTGATTATATAGTAGTTATGAAATTGATCACTGTTCTTTATCTTCACTTTTTCATTATGGTGTTAAGAGATAATGGGTAGTAATAAATGACCAGTAATTGCAAGTGTCAGTGGGGATTCCTCGTGTGAGAGTGTTTGTAACCTTATCAGATCATTTTGCATGTGTAGTAAATTGATGATCCCATTAGCGGGTTTTTCTCAGTAAATGCGATATAAGTACTACACAAAATACTATATATCAACATTACTTTGTACATGTATATTATAAACAAAAATTCAAGATAAGCAATAGTTACCATGTTCAGTTTCAGTCAAATAGTCGTCCGATATAAAATGTGCTCTGCAAACAACAGGAAAATTTGACGGAGTACAGCTTTGAAAACGAGTTTCACCACGTTTAATTGCGTGAATCCAGGCTTTTCTTCTTAACGAGTCTGATGGAAATACATGATGACCACCCCTATTACAACAATACGGCACACAACAGCAAGTTCCGAGTATGTTTCAAAAGGATGTGTTTGACAGCAGATTGATTACGTTTTTCTTCGATCGGTAACTACAGATAAAGCGCGAGGGTATTCCGATTCAGGGCCGAGTTTGTCTGTGGCGCCCCCTAATGAAAAGATAACCGGAGCCGGTTCCTCATTGTCATAACATTTAGATAATCCTATATCAAAATAATATGCGTGCCTTTTCAGAAATATAGACCATCAACTTAAGAGCCGACTCATGGTCCGCCATAACTTTGGTGAGCTATCCCACGTGATTTTTTTTATCTAAATAACATGCATGGCTCTCAAACTTTTGTACATAAATACAATCAGGCCTCGACGGGGGAGTTCGTAGCTCCTTGTTCTATCTTGTTGTTAGATAATGTGGTAATTTGGAGCTGAGATGCGGTATATTTGATCATTCACATAGAATAATGTTTGAAAAGTTCCCGGATTAACAAATAGTCATTATCAAAATGAAAGTAGAACCGAAAGACGCCCTAAGGACATTTTGATATCAAGAATTCTGTAAAACAACTAGTCCAAATAAAAAAAAAAAAATGGCATCAAGTTCAATACTAATTCGAAGAATGTCTATTCTCAAGGGAACAAATAAAAAAAATTAAAATTTCCAAGTGCGGAAAAAATGATCGGGTCAGGGCAAATTTCACGGGTCGGTCGGAGAACATCAAACAAATCAATTTTTATTTTAAGCCTAAGGTTTGCGACATTTTGACATGTAGCAAACAAAGTCATGTTGCATATCAGTATGTTCAGTAGGAATTTATCTTTTAAAAATTGACCTTTTAAAAAAAATCGCCCGTGTCGTTTTTTGACCAGATGGGCTTATTTTTGTGATGTTTTACATTTTCAGGATCTTTGTACAAAAGGGAATACTAATGGTATAAAAACTACATGAGGCAAACTTATGGGGTAAAAAGCTTGCAGAATTTTTTAAAAGAGTATTATTTATAAGATTATACTAATTGGTAGAAAAATGTTATTTTAAAACACAAAAAATAGCACTTTTTATATCTTGAATAAAATTTAAATTGGTTGGTATAGCAACAAAAAATGTATATTGAGCAGCTTTACAAGGTCTATGTCAGAAAATTTTTACTTTAAACATAATATCTGAACCATGAACATTTAAGAAAGCATATGGAATTACTACCCACTGGGCTTTGTTTCCATGGTAACAGATTAAAAAGAATTATTTAATTTATGCGAATTGTCACTTTGTTTTATAATTGTACAACTTTTGAAGAGTGCATTATGCATTTTCATGAATAAGATACAATTCCAGCCCCATAATGATATTTATATTTATTTGTCAGGTATTGTAGTATCACATTTATTAGAAATTAAGATGTTTAGTTTTCTTTTTCTAAATACAATATTTTCAATATCCCGGTGGGTTTTCGACGGTCCTGCTTTCGTCATAAATTCCGTGTTACATTAGCCTGAATCTTAAATACATCTTTGAAATAATTTCCCTCTCCTTGTTCCATTGATTATGTTTGTTTACATAGTTGAACATACAACTGTAACCTTCGTGACAATATAAAGTCCGGTCAGTGGTGGATCCAAGAAAAGGGGTGGTGGTGGGTGTGTGTGTGTGTGTGTGTGTGTGTGTGTGTGTGTGTGTGTGTTGGTGGTGGTGGGTGACGTAAAGTTAGTAAAAATGATACTAATAAATCTGTATTATGTCGACATTATGCAAATGTTCCTCAGACAAAATTAAGACTATTTTAAGATGTACTAGAGAAGACCCCTTTTTTATTTTTACATGATCATATCAGTCGCGTTTTCTACATTTCAAAGTTCATGCGATAAATCGCTCTATCAGCGGAAGTAGATGTCATATAGAATTGAAATATGAAGTGCATGTAATTAGAGAGCATTGTCAGGTTTATTTTAAAAAATGCTTGTGAATGTCATAAAAATTCCTAGCTTTGTTAATGTCGAACCGTGTCTTTGAGGATACTATTCACAAACAATGATCGATTATAATTGCATCAAAATAAATCCTACTTTGCCTAGCAAGATTCGCAGATTACATGGTCACAACATAATCTTAATGGCAATTAACCATAGTGCATACTACATATATATATAAATTAAAAAAATGTAGAATTTTATCAAAGAAAATAATTTATAAATGATCATTTGAGAAACATTATTATTATTTTGTCATAGAGGGTTACACATATGCCGCTTGGCACTTGACAGCGGTAGTAGATAACAAGTAAATATTATGACATTTTCCCTCGATTCAGCTATGACGTGGTGCATTTTTTCATTATGACGTCATAAAGCGTGAAGTGCACTGAGGTATATCAAAAGTTATCTCCCTGTTATTGCAAACCTTACCTTAAGGAGAAATTTTTCAAAGATTTTTTTCTATTATTAGTTAAGTAAAACTTTGATCCCCTATTGTGGCCCCATCCTAACCCAAGAGGTCATGAGTTTCACAAACTTGAATCTGCACTATGTCAGGAAGCTTTCATGTAAATCTCAGCTTTTCTGGCTCAGTGGTTCTTGAGAAGATTTTTCAAGATTTTCCCTATATATTTTTATGTAAAACTTTGATCCCCTATTGTCGCCTCATCTTACTCCTGGGGGACCATGATTTGACCAAACTTGAATCTGCACTATGTCAGAAAACTTTCATGTAAATTTCCACTTTCCTGGCTCAGTAGTTAATGAGAAGATTTTTAAAGATTTTCCCTATATATTTGCATGTAAATATTTGATTCCTTATTGTGGCAAAGCCCAACTCCCGGGGGCCATGATTTTAACAAACTTGAATCTGCACTATGTCAGAAAGCTTTCATATAAATTTCAGCTCTATTGGTCCAGTGGTTCTCGAGAAGATTTTTAATTTACCCCACCCTATTTTTGTAATTATCTCCCCTGCGAAGGGGGCATGGCCCTTCATTTGAACAAACTTCAAAGCCCTTCACCCAAGGATGCTTTTTGCCCAGTTTGGTTGAAATTGGTCCAGTGGTTCTGGAGAAGAAGTTCAAAATAAAAAGTTTACAGGCGGACAGACGACGGACAACAGGCGATCAGAAAAGCTCACTTGAGCTTTCAGCTTAGGTGAGCTAAGAAAAATACAGACAAATGAACAATAAATAGACATTGATCAGAAAACCTTACTTCAGCCTTTAACACAGGTGAGCAAAAAAAAAAAAAATAGATGAGTAGTGATTATTTCTTCACCAATATTTTTGTAAACCAATGCAACTCTCCAAATAATTTCTGCACTTTACACTGGTAATTGAGTGGTGTATCATGGGATGAAAATGAATCTAGATATTGGCTTAAATAATGTGTTTATGGAAAGCAAATTGATTTTTCCTGCAATGATGAACATTATTTGTAAAGACAAGCAATCATAGCATTTACAGATAACCCTTGACAAATTTGTCAGAAGTCTATTATCTTGTTTTTGATCTATAATTTCAATCTCTGCATTGTCTGACATACAAATTTACAATTTGGTCCATTTCTTAGATATAATTCTCTTATCATTCATAAATTTTAAAACTACACAATAGCCAAGTTGTTAGAGCACTCAGATTCAAAATCAGACCGAGACATCAAAGTCTCCAAATAGGCATCAATTGTTCCTTCATTAAGCCCTCAGCAGTAGGAATAAAAGTTGCAAGTCTTTCTGACAAGACCTTGCTTCTCAAAATTAAGCACCCCATCTACATATAAATAACATTTCTTGATAATAATTATTTAATAATTATTATTATTTTCCCCAGACAAATGGGCTGTAATAAATAACATAGATCATATACCCTTTATTTATGACATATAATCATTTATTTTGATAAATTGGAATAAATCTTTTAATAATGTATACTTTGTGGGCCCAGACATATGATCACTAGATATATATATTTCCTTCTTCCATTTTTTTTGAAGAAGCAACTGTCTATAATGTAAAAAATTCTAGTCTTTAAATCATCGTAAAGAATGGTCATATAAAGTGTTGAAAAGTCATACGTTTTGATGTTGTTTAAATTTGAAAAAAGTTTTGTGTTATCAAATATTTTTGTGAGGAGCAAAGATGGGGACATTTGCTGGATCTAACAATGTATCTATGTTTGTAAGGGTTTTTGTGAAGTTTAGGAATCCAGTATAGGTATCTGGTAACTCATAATCATTTGTCCCATTGACTGGGATATTCAATGCGTTTAAAACTACAGAATATCATGAAAAGGAAGTTGGAGCATAAGTAGTATTACCAAATGAACTTGACAAGTTTGTTTGAAATACAGTTGTAATAACAAGCCCAATACAAACAAAGACAATGTTGTTACAAATTAAGCTTTGTCAGGTGGAACCAAAACATGTTCATCATGTAACCAGATCTTTAATTCTTTTATCACTTCTGGTTTACTAAATACAAAAGGACAAATGGTAGATGTAGAGTTTTCCACTCAGACTTACGAGACTTTAAAGATCAAGGTCAAAATTTTCTCATAAAAGTAATACATGTATGAACTCCTTGATCCCTGAAACAGCTGGGGAGTTCATTTCCTCAAAATTAAGAAATGATTCTAAAACATGAAATCCTTGCATTACTAAATAATGAAGATAAAATGTGATATAGATATTATTTAATGATTATCATAAACAAGTTATTTTTTCTAAGGACTGATGTAGGTTTAATCGATCCTGCATGATGACAAAAGTCTCTTAATGCAACAACCATTAGGGATATCAATGAAGAAATTAGTTGCTCAAATTAATTGATAAAGTTTAAACACAATACTTTGCAACGTCTTTTCTAATCATTATTATCCATAGTAACTAGTAATAATTAAGATATAATTTTGTGCAATTTCTCATATCTTAAAAATGATTACATGAAAATATGATCAACACATATATCAATCATATACTTTCATGTCATAATTGTAACTATCCTCGCTAAAATCTTTTGCACTGCTTTTTCCGGTCCATTTGATGATATATTTGATCTTTCCCATCCCTTAAAATGATCAGTATTTGTCTAATGCAAGCCATAATGAGGAAGATCCAGGTATCCCTTAGGTTATACAATTCCACTCTCAAAGGAGGATAACTTGTTATATCTCAATATAGATTTACTCGGCTTAACACACAACTAAAAGCTGTGTCGTTTTCCCCTCTAGAGATGGTCACATGATCCCTTAATTTCAGATTTTTCTAACTACACACTTCTGACATTCTCGTTTTGTGCTAGCTCTTTCCAATTTCATTATATTGCTCTTGTTGACCAGAGACCCATTACAAATGTATTTATGGCTGTTGAAAATTTTTTTTACTCTTTCTTCATGGTGTTTGGTCAAAACATTATACATGCACTTTCCTCCTTATCATTTGTTTTTCTCCCCGAGTCATATATACAGTTGGTATAATGATCAATGACATCGCATGTTCCCCTACTTTTGTCCAACTGAAAGGGTAATAAAGAAACTGGAAATGTTTTCCCACACAGAAGTCCATGAAATTGTTGTTTTCCCCTGGAGAGAAGAGAAATGAGAAATACAATGATATCTTTGGTGAGAAAGATAAATGTCATAAACTCCTGAGTACCCAAAATAGTCCATTCAATTTTGTTCTTGAATACATTTTATTCTAGACAGAAAGCCTTATTATTCTCATCATTATTCATCGAAAATTGAATATAAATGACACTTAAATGCTTAAAACGAAGTAGGTTCACAAGTAATGGTAATAATATTGGCATCATATCCCTTAACAAAATGGAAATTCATGCTATCAACAGCCCATGTAAACTAAAAGCATGAGACCACAATTCTTGCACTATTCCTGTTTCTAACTGTTATTTCATGAAGATTCTTCCTCCGATAGTCACATTACATTAGGATCAGCCTCCTGTAATAGCACAATGACTTGTTAAAAGTCTCTTGTACAAATTGCTTTTCAAATTACCAATATGTTAAAGTTGCACAAGGACAATCTTCTTCCAGTGATAAAATTTATCTAAGCATTCACTTCGTGAACCGGAGAGTCGCTGTGCCAGGTAGAACTTTTCTTTGGACATTGACTGCATCAAACTAACCAAATTAATTTCAAAGATGGACAGCAACTACTTCTAATGACACATATATGTTAATATACTCGTATGGCTTTCAAAATCTGACATATAGAAACATGTGTTAAAATTGCTTTAAAAAACCCTCTAGTCAATTTCTCTATTATTCCTGAAAGTTTCATGAAAATTCATTGAACCATCTCCGAGAAATCCTGGGGGAAAAAATAAAATAAAATGTAGTCTTGCATTGCAAATGAAAGACCTTCATCACTAGTTCTAATGGTACCTGGGATGTACCATTACAGATGTTCCTTGAACATTCCCCCTGACTTATTTCCCCTGATTTAAAAAGTGGTATCATTATGCTTAAGCATAACCAATCATCTTACATTACATATCAATTGTAATTTAAATTTTCTAAAACGTCATTCTGAAAAACATAATTATGGAATATTAAACATACATTCGGCATTTCTCTGTAGATATCAGACGAACCAGATTAGTAAATATAAATCTCCCATAAGTGTTACATTATTGTTTGAGGCATATCAAAGTAAATTCTGTTATTTTATTTTAATAACATGAACGAAATACGTTTTATTATTTCTGAAAAACTCTGGTGGACTGGTGACATAAAAAGTTTCAAGTCCTGATATATTTTCATTTAATTTTATTTTCCATTCATTTTTTTTAATGTATTTGGGTTGGGTGGGAAGTACCTTACTCATAGAATTATAACTTTGTAAAACTGAAGGTACATGTATAATGATGCATTGTTTAAAGTTTTTAAAATATATACCAAACTGCAATTTCATGACACAGTTTTGATAGGTGTCCTTTTCTTCATTTATTGGTCTATTATAAAATTTCGGAAAGGTTTTGCATGATTTCCAGTTGTCTTTTGAAATGATTTGATCTATTGACAATCCATATTTGTTTGCTTTTGGTGTGCTTGCACCTCTGGTAGAATGAGGTTTGAAAGTTGAGATATCTATTCCCACCAGTTCCATGAGACACTTTCACCATATGGCAATTGTGCAGGATTTCACTGCTCTGCGAGGTTTGATGTAACTTACAAAAGAGCTGGGTCTCATCACTTCTAAGGTCTCTAGTTTTTTCTAAATAAATAATGGTACAAGAAATAATGTCCAATTTTTCATTGCCTTCAAATTTGTCAAATTCAATGCTTATTGCATTCTGTCCAATGTTTGTCTTGATTTAGACAATTTTGACAGTGAAGGCAATTTCATTACTGCATAAGCTCATGTCTCCAACATCCAATTTATGGACTTCTGATGATCTACCTGCAAATGCAAGGGCTATAAGCATAAATAACTTCAATGTAATATCTCTTTAAAGAAAGATCTTAATCACTTTCCATACTTATGATGCATGAAAGAACTTTGTGTACATCAAGGAGTTGGTAGGTTTTTGTTGAATATCGGTCATTAATGACATATTAGCTAATGCTTTCCAACTTTTTCCCCTTCTACCCCTGCATGGAAGGCAGAAATGGCCTACCTGTATTATTGATGGTTCTATATTCATGTCCTCTAGTATAAAGCTCTGCTAAGAAATCAGCTATATTTTCCACAGTGTTGTGAAATGGATCAGTTTGCCGTGTGTGACACCAGCTACTCCATGGTTTCCAGCAGTTTTGTATGCTGTCCGAATTCTTTTCCGCCATCCTGCTGCCAAAAGTTCAGAAGTTTTTTTAAAAACTCCTGCTGCTTCTTTGAAAATTTTCCTGAATCTTCCATGCCACTAATTTCAGTGTATAGGTTCTCATTAGTGGATGCATCTGACCCTCTGGTGATAGTAGCAGATCTTGAATGGGAGGTAACAGTACTGGATTGTCTATTGACAGTGCCAAAAGCATTGGATAATATGGCTGAGTTTGCCATGATGGAAATATTACTATTTCTGCTTTTTCCTTCAGCACTTTTGCAAGGCATCTTGCTATCAGGCAGAATAGGGGGAATGCATACCCTTTTATACCTTTTGCTATGGTATTTGAAATGCATCTGTTCCCTTTGATTGTGGGTCTGGGTGCCACCTCATGTAATGTTGTAGCTGAGTATTCAGGCGATCTGCAAACAGGTCCATTTTTAATGGACCCCATCTCTGATTGATCTGTTTGAAAATCCCCCGATTCGGCATCCAATTGCTGGAGTCTTTCATGTGTCAACTCTCTGAGTCTGCCTGAATGTTCAGTCTCCCTTGGAGATATTCGGCAGTAAGCATGATCTGCTTGATTAGGCATAGTGACCATATCTCTTTTGCTAGTTTTAGTAACAGACCTGAATGGGTGCACCCCCCCCCCCCCCCCCCACCCCTATCTTGTTTAGATGGGCCACTGTTGTTTTGTTGTCCAACTTTATGTGAACATGAATATTTTTGCTTTCCTTCATCGTATAGATTGAACTGCAAATTGAACTGCCTTCATTTCCAGTGCATTGATGTGCAATTCTTTCTCTGATGGATTTCATGGTCTTCCCATTTTTACTGAGAGAGTTGGACAGACTGCCCCCACCCTGTTTTTGAGGCATCTGTCTCTATTTTTAGATCCGGGTTCACTGACATTTGAATTTGTTTCCCGTTCCATTGATCCAGCTGCTGGATACACCAAGTTATCTCCTCTTTGCATGCTTTGGGAAGAGCAATCATTTTGAGATAATTCTCCAGTGATTTCAGAAGATACTTGGTCTGGAACATTTTTAATTCTCGTACATACAGAGAAGCTGGGAAAACTGCCTCTACTGCGGCATTTAAGGTGGCTCACTACACTCTGAAATAGTTTCTCAAATCAGTACAAATTGATTTAATCATAAAAGATATGATATATAATAAGTATATATGTCAAAAAGGCATAAAATATGCAAATTTGGATAAAAACATAATTTTCAAAAATTTATTTCAACACATATGAACAAAAGACTGACGGATTTGAACTCAAGATCAGCACTTCACCAGCCCAATGCTTTAACCACTGAGCTACGATGATAGACAAACAAATTGATCGATACAAATTCTTTCACAAAACATTTAAATCGCCACCTTGTGACATAGCGTCATAAAGGGTATAAACTTTAATGTAGTGAGCAACCTTAATGTACCAATTAAACTTGCTAAATTTTTAATTGAAACAGTTTCCTTGCCTAGTAGATTTGAACATTTTTGCTTTATACCAGCTACTTTTGTTTCTGAAAGAGCTAATCTCATTTTTAATGAGTCTATTGTAAAACTTAAGAATTCTAGTTGTTGACTGGGATCTAGAACTGATTTTTTTCCAGTTCACAATCCAGCCCAGATTGTTAAGGAGCCAAAGCAAAGTGTCTGTCTTTTTGCAGCCCATCTTGTGATTGATTTAACAACAATATGTTGTCTAAGTTTATCACTAGATGAACCCCTTATGCGCCTCAGTAGGGCAACGACTGGTTTCATTATTTTTGTTAAAAAGTCATGGGCCTGATGCCAGTTTGAAGGGTAGACTTCGGTACTGCAGCATCTGACCCTTGTGAAGAAACCTCTGAAATTTTCTGCGATCTTCTGTGATCTGAGTGGATTGATATGCAGAAGTATGCATCCTCGAGATCTACTTTGCATTGCCAATCCCCCTTCTGTATGAGATTTCTCACAACCTGAAAGCCTTCCATCTTGAAGTGATTGTAAGTGACATAGATTGGTCTCATTCCTCCATCTCTCTTGGGGCGTACAAACAAATGACTGACAAACTGATCCTTTGTCTGAGACTGAACTCCACCTCTCTCTTTGATAACATTTCCTTTATTTCTGAATTTAGAACATTTGATTCCATTTCTGGTAAAACAATTTGATATTGTGAATTTGTTTGAATTGGTTTTGCATGAAACTCTATCTGGTATCCGGAAATATTCTCCAACAAGTACTTCTCTTCTTATCAATTTCCAATTTTCTAGAAAGTCTTTTAATCTTTCCCCTAGAGGAAAGTTGTTTTGATAAATTTCTTTGAATTCTACCTAACTTCCTGAGGCATGCAGTTTGTTCAGACTCGAGATTTTCACTATTTCTTCTCAAAATTGAGGTAATTATCCTCTTTTGATTTCATACCTGCTGTCTCCAGTTCTGTTCTTCTTGGGGATCCTAAATCCAGAACCTCCATTCTTTGAGCATTGCTCACTTTGCTTGAAAGGCTCATATGTTGAGACTCTGCCCCACATTTCGAGGCTGACCTTGTGAGTATCCACATGAGGGTATCCCATGAAAGGGCTGGTCAAAACATCTACGTTCTGATTGGATTTCACAGGACATTTCTCTTGCACGCTTCTTGCTCTTGTATCTACAATCCAGGGTTTTATATATAGTGTCTCCATACAGGGTATTAGTCTCCCTACAAGGTATTAGTCTCCATACAGGAGTCTCCATACAAGGTATTAGTCTCCATACAGGGTATTAGTCTCCATACAGGGTATTAGTCTCCATACAGGAGTCTCCATACAGGGTATTAGTCTCCATACAGGAGTCTCCATACAGGGTATTAGTCTCCATACAGGAGTCTCCATACAGGGTATTAGTCTCCATACAGGAGTCCCCATACAGGGTATTAGTCTCCATACAGGAGTCTCCATACAGGGTATTAGTCTCCATACAGGAGTCTCCATACAGGAGTCTCCATACAGGAGTCTCCATACAGGGTATCAGTCTCCATACAAGGTATCAGTCTCCCTACAGGGTACTAGACTCCATACAGGGTATCAGTCTCCATACAGGAGACTCCATACAGGGTATTAGTCTCCATACAGGGTATTAGTCTCCATACAGGGTATTAGTCTCCATACAGGAGTCCCCATACAGGGTATTAGTCTCCATACAGGGTATTAGTCTCCATACAAGGTATTAGTCTCCATACAGGAGTCTCCATACAGGGTATTAGTCTCCATACAGGGTATTAGTCTCCATACAGGAGACTCCATACAGGGTATTAGTCTCCATACAGGGTATTAGTCTCCATACAGGGTATTAGTCTCCATACAGGAGACTCCATACAGGGTATCAGTCTCCATACAGGAGTCTCCATACAGGGTATCAGTCTCCATACAGGGTATTAGTCTCCTGAGCAAAATCATGCTCACAAGTTTCAACTGCTCTTTGGTCTTTTTTACGCCTTTTATGATTTTGGCCAGTACGTTTAGACGTCATTCATACAAAAAAGTAGCATTTCCTGTCCAACTAGAACGACCACTTGTTCCACTGATTTGAGCATGTCCATTGAAAATCTGTCATTCTCTTCCTGCCCTTTTCTGGCTTCATCAATGGCTGACCAAACATTGACCAAAGGTCCCATAACTTGTGTTATTTTCATTTGAATAAAAGCTAAACTTTCATGAAATCTACAGACTTGTTAACTTTTGGAGGGTTACAGAAAGCATATGAGGACACAGGAGTATCATCTAGAATATTTTTTGCAATGTTCTCATTTGTTAATATTTATAAAAGTACTTTCTACATTAAGATGTCATGCCCCCCCCCCCCCCCCCCCCCTAAGATGAACAACAATTCACTCTCAGTAGGGTCAAATCTTTCAGAATCAGACTCACTGTCAGCATGAATTGACAAACTGTCACCATTGTCATCACTTTGAGCTCCCTGAGCAATTTTATTCTCACTTGAATCCTCTCCACTTGATTCTTAACTCAACTCATTTGGGTCAGTATCAGGAGACTGATTGCCAATATGGCATTTCTCCATAACGCAAGATGTGTCACAAAATAAACTACATCACATGTTAAAATGTTGCACAACATGTCTATATACAGACATGATTCTACAGAGAGATAGAAAAAGTGAAGGGGAGATGGGGTCCTCCCCCATTGGGGTATCTAGATAAGGGGGCCTTGACCCCTGGCCAAAAATGGATATTTTGACTTGAAGAAGTTTTTCAGAAAATGAATTTTGTGGACCAATTTTGAGGTTTTAAGCTTTATAAAAATGCCAATAATAGTAAGTAAGTATTGGTTCCCTAACCTAGTCTTAGTTAAAGGTCCTACTCAATCTACCAACACTTGACTAAAAGGTTCTTCAAAAACTGGACCTTGTCAATGGCCTTAAACATTACTGTCGTTTGTACTACTTTTATAGACTTTTTTTTAAAGTGAGTTAAAAAAAAAAAAAAAAAAAAAAAAAAAAAAAAAAAAAAAAGGGGGGGGGGGGAATAAAATTCAAAAATTTTCAGCTTAAATTGTGTCCATGCTCCTTTCAAAAAATCATTTGGAAATTATATAGTAATCCGTTACAACATAGAAGGGGTGTGTATGAATACAGGTGACTCTCGATGGCTCGAACTTCGATCTCTCGAAGTTCTCGGTCTCTCGAAGTGAAATCATGGTCCCGATTTTTTTCCCTATATAACAAAGCAAATTTACTATCGATCTCTCGAAGTGAAGTTGGGTCCCGTAAAACACATTTCATTGTTTTTCACTCTCGATATCTCGAAGTGGTGGTAGCGTATACCCACCGTTACCCAAGCGTGTAATAATTTCCGCTTGGGCCTTACCTGGATTTTGTTGAATGCAGGAGGTATAATTAGGTGTTTACATAGTTGAAACATCACTGGTGCTTTTTTGTGGAGGTGACACCCTTGAGTATATAATTGAATAATTGGTCAGTTTACACCTTGCACTGGGGTTTTGAGTGGTGATGATTAAAATTATATATAGTCTGACTATGAATAAAATCTATAATTGGTTTTGACGTGACAACGAGAGAGTAAGTTTTATACATGATTTAGAGATCTACAGACTGTTAAATTTCTCGAGTTTGTTCTTTGTGTAAAGTTACTCTAAAACATCGTTTTACTCATTCATTAGAATTTGTGTTTGGGTAAAGCAACATAACATTGTGCACTGTTTAGTTTGCGATAGTAAAGCATCATCGAAACTTGGATTTGTATGCCTATCTAAGCATGATTAAAGAACAAATAAATACATAAACTTTGAAATGGTTTTATTAATGTAAAATAAGGTTTTTTATTTTGATATCAAAGTACCTGACGAATATGAAGGAAAACATGTCAAAACGACATCATATGATCTTGTTGGTTAATACATTTCCGGTTAATGTAAAATCTGAACCATACCGGCGGACCTTCAATTTCCGAATTTCGATCTCTCGATTTCTCGAAGTTTTATCAAGGTCCCATTGAACTTCGAGTTATCGAGAGTCACCTGTACATCTTTACTGTTTCTTTGTTTAAAAAACTATGGCACTGTATTTTATTTACATCTTATCTTAAATGTCCATAACTCTTCATGTTCTTATCCCTTTTCTTTGTTTCTTTTTTGGGATACATAATGTTTTGATTAGCGTCACTTATCAGCATTAGTTTCCGCTTCAATTTTAACACAATGCGTTCATATTAAAATTTCTCTCATTAACTCATTCAAGTTCCTATTCAACATTCGTACATAAAATTTAAGATAATAAAACATTGTTTTTATTAACTTCTCCTTTTATAAAAAAAACAACCAAACAAAAAAGAAACAAAAACAATGCACATGATACACACTAAATGATAGCACTAAAATCACATGCACATTACAAATAATTATCCAGAGATTTTCAAATGTTAACTGAGCTACAAGCCGTGCATGGAACAACTAACAACACTGCATGAGCAGTTTGATCAGCATATTTAGAGACGAGATCCAATTATACCCAAGCTGCATGTCAAGATTACGGAGAATTTTTAAATTGCTGAACACTGCCCTCGGTCACCTAACCCTGTCCAAGCCATTGCCAAAGATGTTTTGTTTTAACATTGCTACAATAAATTTCATCCAAATTATGTTTGCTACCAATGCTGTCCGTAAATGGAGTTTTCATAGCGAAAGTAATTGATAATCACGCATGTGGTAAAAAAATTATTATTTCTTTGATGATCAAAATATGACTAATGAAGTAAATTTTATATAGTACAATTTCTAGATAAACCTCTAATTGTTTATCACTGGCTTTGATATGGGGTATTCACCTGTATTGATGTCATTAGATCTCAAGCATCTCTAATCCCATACTAGACCAGGAAATTTACACACCGACTGCATGGGGCAGTCTAGGTGTGAATTGCTGATTATCTTGAGAATCACTATTGAATAATTGGGGTATATTACATTTTTGTCAGAATTTTTACAACATAATACCGAGTTGCAGCATCTTGGGACAACGTAATAACCAGTCTATATTATATAGGTTTGTTAAGAAATGGTTTTGACACTGCTTTAAAATTCCAACATAATATGTGGTCTAAGGTAATGAACAGGGAACGTAAAAACGAGGTTCCACTGTATTTACAACATCACGTGGCTTAAAATCAGTGTCAATTCAAAATATATATCCAAAACATTTGGAGATTTCATTTTTAACAAGATGTGTTTGTGAAACACAATGCCCCTGATAATGGTAAATTCCAAAGATGGCCAAGGTCACAAGGACAAATATCTTAGTACCAGTAGAAAGATCTAGTGTCACAAGAAATGCTCATCTGCAATATGAAAGCTCTAATATTTACCATTTAAAAGTTATGACCAATGTCAATTTTTTTAAAGTAGGTCAAATGTCAAGGTCAACAGGTTTAGTACCAACGGAAAGGTCTTGTCACAAGGAATACTCATGATGAAATACCAAAGCTCTAGCACTTACTGTTCAAAAGTTATTAACAAAGTTAAAGTTTTCAAAAAGTAGGTCAAACTCCAAGGTCAAGGTCACAGGGTCAAAAACTGTTGGTACCCACGGAAAGGTCTTGTCACAAGGAATACTCATGTGAAATATCAAAGCTCTATCACTTACTGTTCAAAAGTTATTAGCATGGTTAAAGTTTCAGACAGAATGACAGACAGGACAAAAACAAAATGCCCCCCATCTTCGATCTTGGGGGCATAAAAATCTAGATGTAAAATGCGCTACTACTAATAACTCAAAAGTGTTTGAATATACCAGACAGCAGCACACCACCTGAAGAGGTGATACTAACACCTTCTGGTGTTGAGTAAACACGGACAAAATCATAATGTTATTTTAATCAGATGTCTCTGAAACACCTGCAGTACGCTTGAAGTACTATCACGGAGATGATCTTGGCCTCGGTTATTTATACAATCCACGTTTACTTTTACAACATGTTTAATAATCATTTGGTAAAGCATTTCTATCCACAAGAAATCACAGCCAATAAACGGAGAAAATCGGGGGGAGGGGGGTGGGGGAT
>NC_079168.1:46327932-46340432 GCF_947568905.1 Ostrea edulis | reverse complement strand
ATCTCCTCTCCATAGCAAAGTTACAGTTTGGGATTTATATTTGACTACCTTTTTTCCACCATGACAATCAAAATGCCCTTGGTCCACTCTGGCTCATAATACATGTACATACTATATATTGTCATAGGTAGCATTTGTGTCAATTACTGTCACAGTATGAGTCTAATAATTCAACATCGTGACACTGATTTTCTCCTTGAATTATAAACCTACAACATTTTCTCATCAATCTGATAACCACTGTCAAGATGCGAAAACTACACACCATGAGGTTTATTACAGTACCAGCAGCCTGGAGAGAGACTCTCAAACATCAATGAGTTAACATTTCTGCCACCTCAGGTCATTTAATTTTTGACCACCGAGATAAGACTTGCAATCTTTGGAACCTGAATTGTAGCTGCGTACAGTCACAATTTATTCCAAACAAAAGCATGTTTTGTTGTTGTTAAATTGGAGAGTCAATTCAATTCATATTATTGAGATTTTATTTTCTGTATTTAAATGGTTCATTGAAACCTGGGGAAAACAATCTCTCACTAAAAACAAATTCAATGTCAGCTATAAGGCTGTCAAAATCTTTTGCCACGTAATTATACTTAGATATGTGCCTCAAAATCGAGATGAAATTATTAAATAATCAGTCGTCAATAGACTAATGAGCTTCCCACTTTATAACAAGTCATGCACAGGCTTCAGGAAAGGTTTTACATTTGAAGGCTGTGACACACAGTTAACCTATGAATGAATGTATACTAAGGCTCTTGGGACTTAAAGACCACCTGAGGAACATGCCACTATGGAAAGCTCAATCTAACAAGTTGCTAATTATCTATAATAAGAGCAACACTCAAAATGCAAGCTACATTCATCCAATATATTCATTAATACAGTAGTAATCAAAGAAAGGATGGACATTACAAATAAACCAGTCTTTGTTCAAAAATGGCTCTGACAAGTGTTCTTTGGGCACTTCCACAGATATCAGAGTGCTGCTGGTAGTTCTAAGATGACTTTGTTAAACATCAAATTGAAGAAAGATTTCCCTCTAATAAAGCACTAAGCTTGAGAAGCAAAATCATTACTTTTCAAATGCTACTTGACATTTTAAAAAACCATGGAGAACAAAAGTTAGATGATCCTAACCTTCTTCACATTGTTTGTACTTTATGATTACCCAAGAGAGTATGACAGTAACCTTTTGTACTTTATGATTACACAAGTATGACCGAGACCTTTCACCTTGAGAAATAACAGACATCTACATTCTTTTCAACATGGGGAACATATGTACCATGTTTGATTTAGCAAAAACAAAATGCTTGTTTCCTGTTACCTGACCAATCTAGACTCAAAGCTGCTGACCCTGATTTTTCTAACCAACTCTCTGGAAAAAAATCTTTCCAATCGGATTTTGTTTTTAACTCCAATCCAGGTCAACTTGAATCAAACAAAATGGCAGCTCCAGTGGTATGCGAGTTTGCCCTGTTACTGTGATTAACATTCAAAGAATGCAGTCAACTCGGTGATTACATCATTTAGTAACTCAAGCACTTTCTTAAATATTCATGAATTGGTCAGTTGCACGAAGCTGGACCTCTTTCTAAGGTCATATCTGAAAGATCCGTGATTCTCACTTTTAAATGCATGCAGAGCTTTTGGTGAAGGAACAATCACTACCTATGTTTATGTCTTATGTTTGATGCTCTACCATTGCAAGGGTATTATATCTGTGGTGCAGGGTCCCATTTCTTAATTTCTAGGTTGTCTCTAGGTAAATAACTCTTGTTATTTAGATCCTAGTTTAGGTCCATTTCTTGTACTGCCTGTGTAATTTAAGTCAAAGGAGATAATCCAACACCAGCCAAAATCCAAAAAGCAGTCAAATAAACTCTGAACTATACACATAAATATCACTTTGCTTTTGCATTAAATTTCAATGATTTTTGTAAGTTTAGCTCGTTAAAAAAGTATTTCATTTAACTAAATTTTAAATGCTGGGTAAGGAGAGGGCAAACTAGTGGTGGGGAATCGGTTTAAAATCATAATCGATAATCGTTTGGTAATCGCGAGTAGAAAACCGATCAATTATCAATTAATAATCGTTTTTCTATGATATTTAAAAAACATATTTTTCATTTAATATTTTTTGTTAATACCTTCTGCACCACCATGTATGTAACTTTCTCTATATGAATACTGCATAAATGAACAAAACCATGCAGTCATTCATGCATTTTGTTTTATTCAACGGCAAACTACAATAAAACTGGCACTAACCTAAATTGGGACTTGAACAGATATTTAAAAAAATGCACATGTTAAACTGTGCTGAACAAAAAAGATATATGCTTTGTTTTATTTTAACAGCGAAATTGGCACATCAGCACCGCCATGGTCTTTACTTGCGCTTGCCATTTTGAAATGAACTAAAATACGAAACCAATTCGGTCCTTGTTATCCACCATTTTTATTTCCGGTTTTGACGACTTTCGATTATGAAATTTCATAATCGACAATCGGAATCGGAAAAGGTAAACCGATCAATGCAATTTTCGATAATAATCAATCATCGTCCCATCACTAGGGCAAACAAAAAAAATTTAAAGGTGGCCTAATCCTAAATATTTTCTTGCTTAAAATGAAAGCAGGTAGAGTGTTCCTTCAAATAACAATTCTTTGAAGCAACAGGAAAAAAATTGAGACTCGGGGGACATTTAAAAGTATAGGCAGAAAACTCCAAATAACATTTCAATTTAGACTCAGACAATAAATTTTATTGATTCGGGTCCAGTCTATACAGTGACGCACACATGCAGGACAGAAATATGATCTTGCTAATTATCTAATTAAGAGACTTACCTCTACTGGGCAAAGAGTCTGAATCTTGGGCTGCCAACTCTCTGGGCAATGTATTCGTCTCCACAAATCCATTTTTACCATTCTTGTTAACAATTTTCCACATACCACAGTCCTTTTGGAATCTACATGCAGCATAAGCTGTGAAACTGAATAATGCAAGGTGAAAAAAGCAATTTGATACCATTAACTTCACAATATAAATACTGCTCCTGGGCATCCAAACTAGCACATTCATTGTCAATTAAATGAATTAACCTTACATACAGCCGCTTAATGAAATTTGGAAGAAAACAATTCTAAACACCAGTTATCTTCTCCTAAAACAATCCATGTAACACTTGGTCCTCAATCAGTGGAGATGATTACAAGAAAATCTTTTCTTCTTTACTGTATATGAAACAACAATTTCATCAAAATGAAATCTTGCAAATTATGGAGAAATGCAAATTAGTCTTTGAGAGCTTTAAAGGTGCTTGTCATATAATATATATATCCTATCAAGTCAAAAAAGTAAACTCTGTATCCGTTTAAAACACAGCAACAGTGGCACTCTAGAAACTTTTCTTGCAGTCTGATATTCTCTCAGAACTTTTTTTCCAGTACTGTTATCAATGACTGTTAATCTACTCTCCCGCAGCTATTACACAGAGATGACCATATCTGTCCATGTCAGATTCATCTCATTACCAAGCCACCAATAAACTTGATGTAAATGAAACCCATCAAATACAAACTTCTTAAAGTAAAGCACATCTGAATTTGCTAATCTGTTTCGGAATCAATAGTATGTTGTAAGACTGACAATAGTTCAGCACAACTGACAGGCCCTGCTATCTGCCTGTCACTAACAGAACAATGGCCAGTATTAATTGTGTATTTTACCAGAAAATCCACCAATGATTATTTGCCCATTTGAATAATTTATTTGTTACACTGCATGTACAATATCTGTGTTGTTTTTCAGGAAGAGACATTGGCGTAAATGTATCTATTCTTTAATGTTGCTTTCTGAATACCTGCCAGTAAAAATGAGAAATGCCAAGGTCACAGATACAGGTGTTTTGGTTTTTCAATTAGTTACTGCAAAGAAAATATGACTTTCAGGAAATGTATCTTCATAAGGAAATGTATGCTGATGACACAATATTTTTACCTGCCATGCTGTTTGTTAACAGTTGATTATCAGTCGGTCCCATCCCCATTGTTATCTAAATTATCAGGTGTAACAGTCTCTGAAACTGAAAAGAACAATCAACTGTAACATATCTTCTTACAGTACACATACATATCTACATATGCATATCTACATGTATCATGCTTAAAAATATCACAACACTTTTTCCTGAAATGTATATCAATATAGTTTTAATAAGAGAACCAAGGGCCTTTAACACTCACCTGAGTCATCTTTCTTTTATGCAGTTAAGGCTAAAAACTACATATTAAGTGAGAACGCTTTATAAATTTTCATAAATCCTGTATATTATTTGTAGTATCAACCCCTGAGGTAACCAGATTCAAACTCTACTTTAAACTTTTTAAAGCATTAATATAGTACACTTAATGACCTTACCCCATCTGTTCTATTCAACAACGAACCAATGATAGGGAGCATGAACAAGCTTTCGAAAACTTTTCTGATTTTTTGCACAGTGTTCCTGTCCCCTCCATCCCCAGGGTGACCACTTTCAAACTCTTTTAAGGACTTTCCAGTCAATAATGCAACCTTTCTTTTAAAAAAGATTACTTTCTTTTGCTGAGACTAATCTCAAGAGCTTTACTGGTCAAAGTCAGTTACTCATCTGTCCATTAACTTTTTACTTCTTCAGAACCATTGGTTTAATTCAACCATTCTTGGCACATAACATTCATGTAAGACCCCGCCCCTGATTCAAGTTTGTTTAAATGAAAACTATGCTGCAGTGTCCCGCCAATTGGACGATTATTACAAATAGTACCATGCAGGAATCCCTTTAAGAATTTAATTCTAATGGTCTAGAATTGAAATGAAACCCAATGTGAGAGAGATTCTCCATATGCTTTAAAATAATTAAGTGGCTTGCATCATGAAAGGTGAAGATAATGAACAGTGATCAATCTCATAACTCCTATAAGCAATACAAAATAGATAGTTGGGCAAACATGGACCCCTGAACACACCAGTTGGGATCAGGTGCCTAGGAGGAGTAAGCATCCCCTGTCGACCAGTCACACCCGCCATGAGCCCTATATCCTGATCAGGTAAACGGAGTATCCATAGTCAAAATCAGTGTGCCAAGAACAGCCTAGCAATCGGTATGAAACAAGTCAGACAGCATTTGACCCAATGATAGGTTGTATTGACGAACTAGATCATTATAATGACCATAGAATTTGCAAAATGCTAGCTGACTTCAATCTCGACTGTTGAAACCCCTGTACTATCAACTCTTTTTTGTCAATAGCTTACCTCGATTTAAAAACTGACCATAAGCAGAACAAGCTCTAGCGTGTCGAATCAGTTGAGATATAAACACCATATGCAGGTGACAATGGAATATTGCGACATAGATATGGTAATGACGATGGAGAAGCTGAAATCATCCCATTTGTCATACAGTTGTATGTATAGATGCAACATTTTCTTTATATATATATTAGATTGGATACATTTTTTGACTTTAAGGCTTCTAAAGTTTGAAAGCACTCAGAAGTCATTTAAAGGTCATAAGAGATGATTTTTAACATTTCTCTTTCTTCCAGTAAATATGACTTGTTTCATAGATTCCTCATTTAAAATGCTTATCTTAAACAAGACTTTTGTTAGAACATATTACACTATAAAATAGTAGTTTGATCTTTGACCTTCAAGTCATCTACTCCTTACATAGGATCAGTGAACCAAGTTTCAACAAGAGCTAGGCCCACAGGCCTTTTAAAAGTTATCAGTCACCTCAGTATCAGTTAAAGTATCACTAGCTCCAAAGGCAATGAAATCTATAATAATTTCCTGTTCTGCATATCTAATATCTAATATTCAGCAACAGTATAAAGCAAGATGTGTTGAGAAAAAACTTACATGCATGTTCCCTGAAAGAGCATATACTGATGAAAGACTTTACATAATATAATACATGTATATGTAACATTAACACCCTAGAGTCAAAACACTGGGTTTGCAAAATTCACAATTTGTGTACGTCCTTTTCCAATTTCCCTAAATATGCTTTTAGTTTTTATACTCTATGGGCATACTTTAAAGAAGAATCACGAATAATAATCACTATAACAATAACCCTGAAACCAAAACCATTGCCCCCTAGGATCATGAAATTTACAATCTTGGCAAAGGACTACCTCCTCCTTCTGAATATCTATTAATTTCAATTTAGTATCAATAGCATTAAAGATTAAGATATCATTTTTAAAAATGTTTTACCCATATGTACACTATATACAAAGTTTACACCCTCTCCACTCCCCTAGAGTCAGAACTTCTACCCAGGGGATTATGAAATTAACAATTTTACAGAAGCACTTCCTGCTACACATAAGTTTACATTTAGTTTATCTCAGAGATATGTGGTTGTAGGGGAGGAAATTTTTGAAAATGTAAATGACAACGATGATAGCGTTTAGAGGTGGGATGATCCATCGGTGCACCGATGCATCATGATACTCATCTTGGTGATATACAGATCGTTACACATGTCTATTACATGACGATACCCATCATAGCATTTTCCAAAAATATCCGTACATCCACAAGTCTGGTATTTTTAGTCCGCCTAGCAAAAATTGAAAGTAGAACCAAAAAAAAAAACATGGCGGACATTACATTAACAAAACCAACTTGGAGCAAGTCAGGGGTATGAGAAAGGTTTGACTTGCCAGTTTACGAAAGGGAAAACAGTATAAGAAATCGAATTTGTGCAGTTTATTCTAGTCAAGTAACATACTGAACCAAGTGATATTTTATTCCGTTTTGTTTTGAACTGAATAAATTTGAAATCGTTTTTTTTTTTTTGGTAGTTTTTTTAAGATGCAAAGTATTGCGATATGTATCGTATTGTATCATGATATGTATAGGATCGGCTAGAAAGGATATCTTCCCATCCCTAATAGTGTCACCACCAAACGATCAGACATAATCCGACTTTTGCTGTTCTGCATGGCTGACAGCATCCAAGATATGTAATAGATACATCTGATGTATTTTTTTCAATTAATATAATATATAGGCTATCTGAATTTACAGCGATGCATTATAAAATTATAGGGGGTCTAGTATTCAATAGACTTTTTGATACGTAATTTGCACAAGTCTGTACTTTAACCAGAAAAATTTTAATGTTGAATTTGATATTAGCATGATTAGCAAGTGGCCTTAATTTACAATCGGAAACATATATTTTAATAATTTTGTTTTCTTCTGGTAATTATTTTAAATGTCGTGGGTGTAATGGTTTTGCTCGCAAACTTCGTGGCAGGGCAGAACACTCCTTTTCTGGTTGTAATGCAGATTGTTCCACCAGACTCTGCAAGGCCATGTTTATAATACAGACAGCAAGATCCCTTTGTAATCATACCTAAATGCATGTGCTTTGATTTGAATATTGAAAAATAGTCCAGTCATGTTATGGTGTAAAAGGAAGCAACTTTAATTATTATTTAATAATATGTATGCCACTTATTGTTGGAGGGGACATGTTAGCTAATCTATTCTTAACTTTTTGCTGAATAGTTAATGATTTTAATAAAATAGTTATGCATATCTTTCAAAGAATCATTTTTTGGTTTTGCTGACGTTAATGGTCAAACACACTTGATGTGTTAATATATGCTACATGTACAATGTTTTCTTTGAAAAGACAAATATTTATACTAACTACAAAATGTTGTGAATTTAGAGCTAAATTGAGAAAAGGTCGTCACGCACAAAATCCCCCATGAGGATTTTTAAAAGTTTTCATGTATGGTCATAACAAACCAATACAGTAACATAAAATAAAATTTTTGTTCTTCGTGATTCCATTAAGGACCAATGGTATAAAAATATCTGTCTACAAATTTAGTTTTACAGAAGTTCAGCATATCCTCTTGGCAAATCATGAAAAGCGTTAAAAATTCTTACTTTTGGAATGACTGTCACATATACAATTCCCTAATGGCATGAGAGATTTACGAATGTGCCAGTTAAGTTGTCATGCATCGAAACATTTACAGAAAAGGAAAACAAGAGGCCCATGGGAAACAATCCTCACCTTAGTCAATTTTTAAATTCTGATTTCAAACCGTAACATGACACACACTCTATATTTGAATTAGCAGATCAATTCAAATACATGTATGCCTATCATTGAGCACTATAATACAAAAATTATCTCATATTGATTTTTAAAGGGACTGATTCACAATTTTCCCTCAAATTTTGTTTTTCACTTTAAATGATCAAAATAGTCTAATATGTTTAGAAGGTTTCACAAAAAAATTAAGGTTATTTCATCATGACAGAAGTTCATAAAAGAGAGTTTATTATTTGTTTTGAAAACAAAGATTGGGGTGTGTTATTGTTTATTAAGTTTTCAAAATAAATGAATATTAATCCAAGTTTATTATATATATCACGTACATCTCAAGTATACTTAAGGTAAAATGTGTCATTTAGAACATCAAATTTGTGATTGTACAAAATGAAGATGCTTTTAATAAATTACAAAATTAACGTTTCACTGGTTGTTTGTTTATACATAAAAAGACTCTAGTCTTTGTTTACAATATTAGTACAGAATCAAAGCTCTTATCCTTGCATTCAGACGGTCCAAATGTTGGTTGTCAACATGCATTAAATGAGTTCTATTCTTGATTTTTAACATCAAAATTGAAAAATATTTCTTTTGGAAAATGTGAACCAGTCCCCTTAATAAATTACAACTTCTGTGTATCTCTCTCTATCCCCTTGAGGAATTTCAATACTGCATTGCTTTCACTAAGTTAAGTGAAATTTTGATCAGAATACAGCTCATTCAGGTGGGCTAAAAACCAGTAATTTTGAATTTACACTCAAAGAATTTGATTCTATAAATTACTAATTATTATCTTTACTAATATTAAACTCTGGCCTCCATCCAAGATTCAATAAGATGTCAATCCTGACATTCAATTGATATATTTATTTCAAAACACATGTATAGTTAGGGGTGAGATCAAAAGATTGATGTCGGATGAAAATCTAAATTCAAATAGTTTAGGGAAGGGAGGGTGAAAACTCCCGCAAGTTTCTGTCATCCAACATTGATTACACTTCAATAGGAAAAGAAACAAGAGGCTCATGGACCAAATTGCTCACCTGAGCTCATATTTAAAGATTTTTCCTATATATTCCCATGTAAATCTTTGATCCCTATTGTGGCCCCAACCTACTCCTGGGGGCCATGATTTTTACAAACTTGAATCTGCACTATGTTGGGAAGCTTTCATGTGAATGTAAACTTTTCTGTCCCTGTGATTTTTCATCAGAAGGTTTTTAATGATTTTTCCCAATATATTTGTATGTAAAACTTTGATCCCCTATTGTCGCCTCATCTTACCCCCGAGGGCCATGATTTTAATAAACTTGAATCAGCACTATGTTAGGAAGCTTTCATGTAAATTACTACTTTCCTGGCCCAGTAGTTCTTGAGAAGAAGATTTTTAAAGATATATATATATATATTTGTATGTAAAACTTTAATCCCCTATTGTGGCTAGTGATGAAACGATTGTCGCCGGTGATCGATTGTCAGTTGTTCAGAGACCTGTGATGCTACTAATCGATTACAAGATAAAAGTCGCTGACATTGTCGACCAAACAAAATCCGGGAGATAAGAAGGGACGGTAACAACAACGACATTCAACAGTCAAATAAAGGAGCCTACCTCTGATATCTTTAATACATTGAGATTATAGATAATTCCATTACTTGATATATTGGAATTCTGATTTATCTACCTGTGAACAAATGAAACAATTATAGAAGAATTCAAATGTTGTTTCCATACATTTAATGATTCTGTTACATGAGGATAAAACACTTAAATGCCAATTCCGATTATAATCGATTATTAATCTATTATCAATCAATTAAATGTATCCGATTATTACCGATAATTGATCATGGTTTTAGGTCCGATTGCCCATTACTAATTGTGGCCCCATCAACACCCGGGGGCCATGATTTGAACAAACATGAATCTGCACTATGTCAGGAAGCTTTCATGTAAATTTCAGCTCTTCTGACCCAGTGTTTCTTGAGAAGATTTTTAAATGACCCCAACCTATTTTTGCTTTTTTGTGATTATCTCCCCTTTGAAGGGGGCATGGCCCTTCATATGTATAAACTTGAATGCCCTTCACCCAAGGATGCTTTAGACCAAGTTTGGTTATAATTGGATCAGTGGTTCTGGAGAAGAAGTCGAAAATGTAAAAAGTTTACAGACAGATGGACAACAGGCGATCAGAAAAGCTCACTTGAGCTTTCAGCTCAGGTGAGCTAAAAAAGACAAGCTATTGCTAAAAATCACACAAAAATATTACATTTTAATGAACATTTAATAGCTTTATCAAATGTGCACTTTCATTTGTGAATAAACAGCAGAAAATGTAATATATAAAATGTTATTTATACTCATATGTTTTTACTTGTTAATTGTTTAGATTCAACATTCAACATGTTTTGACTATGTTAATTTTATAGTTTTTGTCATACATTGAACTTTTGATCTCGCCCCTTACAGAAAAGATTTAATTCAACCAGGAAAAATTCAGTAATAGCGAGCAAAGCTCGCATCGCGAAGCGACGCGACGAGCTCGCTCCAATGATTACGCAATTGAGTCACGTGATTTGCTCTTCATCAGCTAAAAAATGATGGGGGACTACCCATAATGCTTCCGGGAAAATGTTGCCGTCACTGCGGAATACTTCATTGACAATTCCGTAGATAAAACAAATAGTTTGGAAAGTACCACAGATGATTTTAAATTACAGACAAGCTCTCCCATACTTTCGTACATTTTGTTGTGGATAATTGCTTGATTTGAAAGAAAAACAGTCGCAGCTAATGCTGACATCACAATGTACTGTTTACATCAACCGTGTTATATTTCCCGCGTTAAATGAATTGCCTCAAGTCGTGTTGTAAGATGTTATCGGGTCTTCGCTCATCTCAACGGTCACACCGTTAACATATTAGTGAACTGCTTAGTATATATCAAATTTTGTTTATGTTCAGCAAAGCCCTTCAGTGCACCTAATAAAGAAAACTCTCTCTCCACCAACTACAAGCAAGACAAAAAAACACCATTGTTTACAACACTCCATCTACCCAACAATTGTCTGCACAAAAATCACTAATTTCTAACTATTTGGCCATATTATTGTCTGCACAAAAATCACTAATTTCTAACTATTTGGCCAGATCATTGTCTGCACAAAATCCACTAATTTCTAACTACTTGGCCAGATCATTAGTCTTTGATAATATTGGTCTGTTGTGAGGAATGTTTTGTAACCATGTTGATTTGAAGCAACTAAAGTGGACCTCCTCCAAATTCCTGTGTGGACTTTATTCCTCAAATGTACTAGCCTCTAAAATTTAGTCTAGGCGAGTCCAAATTAATGCTAATGGTCTTAAGTTGAGGGTTTCATTCCAAAGCATTCCACTATTTGTATTTTTAAATTTACCCTCGCCTTTGACTGCATTTATAATTATAGCTTTTTTAAAATCATTAAATGTCCATAGAAAACAATCTACCTTTAGCCAGTATGGCCATGCATTTCTATTTGAATTTGAAACTCACTAATGTATTTCAATCGATAATTTGTTTTCATAATCGACTGACTCTTTTTCAGAGAGAAATATCCACATATTCCTTTATAGTGTATGACTAACAGCTAGGAATATCCACATACTCCTCCTTTATAGTGTAATGACTAACAGCTAGGACTTACAAATTGATATATATGTTATAGACAGATATGTTACAAGTATAATGTTTTTCCAATGAATTATGTAGAAAAAAGATGCAATTGTGAATGCTGATGTCCCAATGATAAGGTCATGACAAGGTCATGAGGTCAAAAACTTTGCACAAAAGGAAAGGTCTTGTCAAAATGAACACACATGAGAAATATGAAAGCAAATGTTAGTATTCCATCCGTTTGAAGTATAGATGGGTTTGTTTCGTAGAGGAAATTTCAACATGTTCAATGCAAAATTCAATAATGAGTATAAATAAGAAATTCAAAACAGACGCAGTAAACATATGTACAATATTTCAGCAATAAACAAGATTAATTTCCTTTATCTCTCAACTGTCTAGGTTAAAGTAAAACAACCAGTTAGGGCAAATAACCATGATTTATTATACATAGCAAAGCTAAAGCGTATGACATAAAGCAAAACATAACGCGAAATCATGGTTAACCTCCCTTGTTTGGAATAAAATATGGCACAGAAAAACTGCATAAACTGCGTGGCCTTGCTGAGAAAGATTGCATGGCCTTTACCCTTGACAAATTTTTCCAAAGTGACGCTAATCTAGAATTTGAAATGCCAAAGTAGGAAATGTTATGAATGTTGATTGGATAATTAAATTGTTATGATTTGAAATAAGATAA